>NC_057802.1:83160594-83169115 GCF_018294505.1 Triticum aestivum | reverse complement strand
GCGCAGCCCCGCCGGCCTCGTCCCTCCGCCCGAGCCCGCCGGCCTCTCCTTCTCTCCCGCTGGCGACAAGCTCCTGGAGCTCGGGCTCGATCCAGATCCGGTGAGGACGTTGACTTTCTCGTCCTCGTTTTTTCTCCAAGTCTGGATTTTCATCAGCATGTGCTCCTGTTTGAGATGCGATAACTTGGTGCATATAGCTTCGATTCGCGCGTATAATATGTCAAATTGTTCGTCTCGTGATGCTCTTCATTTTGTTCAGTTGCATCATTTTCATTAGAGGTCATCTTGATGCCTAAATCGTCGTTGGAAGAGGGCTAGTTGCTGTTAATCTCTGGTTCTTATCAGAACTTGGAGATTTGTCATTTTTGTATCATTTATTCTGTGCATCTTTTGGGCATGAGCTCTACATGTGTTTTGAAGTATGCCATGCCATCTTTCTAGTGGTATAGTCCATGCATTTTTGTGGTCTTTGTGGTGACTAGCACAAGCATGCAAAGTAGGCCCCGTAATATTTCTGATTTCAGGGACAGTGATTTCTCCAAGTCCTTGTCTGCTGTAATTTTGTTGCCATGTAAACTTGATGCTAGAGAGAGATCCATGCATATTTTGGAGATGTTCAGTAAGGATGTTTTGTAGATATAGTTGTCATTGATCCATTCCTGCAATTGTTTGCAATTTTAGAGTACCATAGCATTACTCAATCTTGCTCTACTTTTGCTATAAAATATTTCTGGCAGATTCTTGACATGATTTGCAATCTTGCCAAGCTTATTGTAGTTGATCCATACATGCTATGAAATTTTTCTTGCCATGGATAGCTTCATAAACATGCCATATTGCTGTAGGTATGCTTGGTTTGTCATGCATTGCTCTGTAGTGAGTGCAGCAAGCTCACAAAGAGGCCTACATATTAACATTTCTGCCATGCTCTGTTTTCTGCTAAGTCTGAAACCTGATAACGAAACTTGCTATGTTTACATGCTTGCCATCATATCTTCTGGTTCTTTTTGTCTTATGGTCAGTAAGGGACTTTTGTCATGTGCATTTAGTAGAACACTACCATGCCTTGTACTGCTATATTAAGTTTCTGTAGCATATTGATTTCATGCTCTGAACATTGCTACCTGATGCTGATTTCTGCCATGTCCAGTTTTTCACTAAGTCTGTGAACCTGTAATCTTTTGCACTTTTGCCATGCTTGTTTGAGCTTGATATTTTGTGAACTAGCCGTAGCTCAGTGTTCATCTGTTGTCAAGAATCTCCTGTAGATTACTGCCATGTGCTTTGTTGCTATGTTGGGGTGCTGTAGCATTGCTACTTGTTGCATTTTAAGTGCTATCTTGCTGTTTATCACAGATTAGTGTCATTCTTGTTTTGCTTGCCATTTGCAAACCGTGTATCCGATTCCGGTGATCTTTATATCGATTTCGACCGAAATCATCTCATCTTTCCAGTGGCATGCTTGGTTTGCCAAGTTACTGCCATGTTCATCATTTTCCTTCCGGAGCACGCATACGCATCGCATATCACATCTTGCATATCATACATGTTTTGCATCATGTTGCTTGTGCATTTCTCGTGATTGATTGTGGTTCCGTTTGCTTGTGTTCTTGTCTTGGGTAGAGCCGGGAGACGAGTTCGTGAACAAGGAACCTGTCGAGTACGCTTACGAGGATCAAGCTTTCGACAACTCTGAGAATCTTGCAGGCAAGATGACCACCCCTCGAAATCACTTCTATCTTTGCTATGCTAGTTGTTCGCTCTATTGCCATGCTCGCTACCTATCTCTTGCTATATCATGTCTCCTATTTCAGCCATGTCAGCCCCTAACCATCTTTTCCTAGCAAACCGTTGTTTGGCTATGTTACCGCTTTTACGCAGCCCCTCTTATAGCGTTGCTAGTTGCAGGTGAAGTTGAAGTTTGTTCCATGTCGGAACATGGACATGTTGGGATATCACAATATCTCTTATTTAATTAATGCTTCTATATATTTTGGTAAAGGGTGGAAGGCTCGGCCTTATGCCTGGTGTTTTGTTCCACCCTTGCCGCCCTAGTTACTGTTATACCGGGATTATGTTCCTTGAGTTTGCGTTCCTTACACGGTCGGGTGATTTATGGGACCCCCTTGACAGTTCGCCTTGAATAAAACTCCTCCAGCATGGCCCAACCTTGGTTTTACCAGTTGCTACCTAAGCCTTTTCCCCCGGGTTTTCGCGAGCCCGAGGGTCATCTTATTTTAACCCCCCCCCCCGGGGCCAGTGCTCCTTCGAGTGTTGGTCCGAACTGAGCAGACTGCAGGGCCACCTCCTGGAAACTCGAGGTCTGGTTTTACTCGTAGGATGTCTCATCCGGTGTGCCCTGAGAACGAGATATGTGCAGCTCCTATCGGGATTTGTCGGCACATTCGGGTGGCTTTGCTGGTCTTGTTTTACCATTGTCGAGATGTCTTGTAAACCGGGATTCCGAGACTGATCGGGTCTTTCCGGGAGAAGGTTTATCCTTCGTTGACCGTGAGAGCTTATGATGGGCTAAGTTGGGACACCCCTGCAGGGTATTATCTTTCGAAAGCCGTGCCCGCGGTTATGAGGCAGATGGGAATTTGTTAATGTCCGGTTGTAGATAACTTGTCACTTGACCCAATTAAAATACACCAAGCGCGTGTGTAGCCGTGATGGTCTCTTCTCGGCGGAGTCCGGGAAGTGAACACGGTCTGTGTTATGTATGACGTAAGTAGGTGTTCAGGACCTCTTCTTGGTCATTGCTAGATGACGTCCATTCCATTGCTTCTCTTCTCGCTCTCATTTGCGTAAGTTACCCACCATACATGTTTTTGCCGCTGCAGCTCCACCTCTTTGCACCTCTTTGTCCTACAAGCTTAAATAGTCTTGATCTCGCGGGTGTGAGATTGCTGAGTCCCCGTGACTCACAGATACTTCCAACACCAGTTGCAGGTGCCGACGATGCCAGTGCAGTCGATGGCGTCGATCTCAAGTGGGAGTTCGACGAGGAACGTGGTCGATACTATGTGTCTTTTCCTAATGATCAGTAGTGGAGCCCAGTTGGGACGATCGGGGATCTAGCATTTGGGGTTGTCTTATTTTTATCTGGATTTTGACCGTAGTCGGTCTATATGATTGTATTTTGGATGATGTATGATGATATTTATGTATTGTGTGAAGTGGCGATTGTAAGCCAACTCTTTATCCCATTCTTGTTCATTACATGGGATTGTGTGAAGATGACCCTTCTTGCGACAAAACCACTATGCGGTTATGCCTCTAAGTCGTGCCTCGACACGTGGGAGATATAGCCGCATCGTGGGCGTTACATACCGCCCCGAGCCCCTCTCTTCGCAGCAGAGGGAAGAGCTTCGCCGCCGCAACATGGATGCACTTCACACTCCTATCGTTGCAGAAACACCCAAGGCCCGGGCCTTGGAGGAGGTGCGCCTGGCAAACTTGGCTGAGCGCACTCGACTGGAGAATCTCCAGCACGCACTCGACGAGCGTGCTCGGCAGCGGATTCCTGAGTCCAGTCGACGACAACCTTTTCTGCCTCCGACTCAGGTATACCGAACTCCGATTCAGAATCTCACAGTTGCAGCCCGAATAGCAGAGTCGATTCAGCCCTCCCAGTCAGAAGCTGGCAGAGGTTTGATGCAGATCAGGGCTTTACTCCGGGCAGCAGGGGAACAAAACACAGCAGTATCTCAGTCGTGGAATAGGATCCATAGCAGATCTATGGTAGCAAACGCAGTCCAGTCGGCTCACAATCCAAGATCGCCCCCGAGGTGTGAGGGACGTGGAGACCGACGAGATCAGTACAGAAACCGTGAGCAGTATGATCACCGACTCGACCATGATGATCATCGTCGAGTGCCCACGCCTCCCCCAAGGAGTGGGTCATACTCGCCTCGGCAACACGATGACAGGCGCCCTCACAGTGGTGGGCGAAGGATTCCAGTCGACCCTCGGGAGCCAGGCTTTGACGCGAGATCCATTCTCGTTCAAGGTTTGGTTGACAGGAATAGAGCACACAGAGATGGCCACGATAGAGATTACTCGACCGGCAGCAGGGTGCATGTTTCAGGTCCCGAGTGTTTCAGCGGAGCCATCAGAGCAGCAGTGATTCCTCCCAACTTCAGGTTGGCGACTAGAGTCAGCAAATTCACAGGTGAGTCCAAGCCTGACACTTGGCTTGAGGACTACCGAGTTGCTGTGCTGATTGGTGGTGGCAATGATGAAGTGGCCATGAAGCACCTGCCTCTGATGTTAGAGGGTTTGGCCAGAGCGTGGTTGAATCAGTTAGCGCCTGGCAGTATTTATAGCTGGGAGGAGCTTGCCCGAGTGTTTGTCAGAACATTTGAGGGTACATGCAAACGGCCAGCAGGGCTAACTGAGCTACAGTCTTGTGTGCAGAAGTCGAATGAAACTTTGAGAGATTATATCCAGAGGTGGATCACGTTGCACCACACGATGGAAAATGTGTCTGATCACCAAGGAGTTTGTGCCTTCAGGGAAGGCGTCAAGAATCGAGAATTGAATCTGAAGTTCGGTCGGACCGGAGATATGTCTCTGAGTCGAATGATGGAAATTGCCACCAAGTATGCTAATAGTGAAGAGGAGGATCGGCTCCGGATTGGCAAGCACAAAACATTCACCCACGAAACCGGGGGAGGGAACTCCAGTCGGAAGCAGAAGCGCAAAGCCGAGCCAGCTGCTCCTGGAGAAACCTTAGCCGTGACTCAAGGAAAGTTCAAGGGGAAGCCCAAAGGGCCATGGAACCCCAAGAAGGTAAAAGATCAAGATGGAAATGATGTGTTGGATATACCATGCCACATTCACATCAAAAAAGATGAGGAGGGTAATCTCATTTACCCAAAACACACCACTCGACAATGTCGGCTCCTAATCCCAGGGGGCTGGCTGAGCACCGTTTGCGAGTCGACCCAAAAGTGAAACCAGTCAAAGAACATATTCGACGGTCCGCCGTGCAGACGAGAAAAGCAATCGGTGAAGAAGTCGCTCGGCTCCTAGCAGCTGAGTTTATCCGAGAGATTTACCACTCCGAGTGGCTAGCCAATGTTGTCATGGTCCCCAAGAAGGACGACTCACTTTGCATGTGCATTGACTTCAAGCACATCAATCGGGTCTGCCCGAAAGATCACTTTCCTCTCCCCACATCGATCAAATAGTCGACTCGACTGCAGGGTGTGAGCGCTTGTCCTTTTTGGACGCTTATTCCGGGTATCATCAGATCCGACTGTATGGACCCGATGAGATAAAAACAGCTTTCATCACTCCATTTGGGTGCTTCTGTTATGTCACCATGCCATTCGGCCTGAAGAATGTTGGAGCCACATTCATGAGGATGATTCAGAAGTGTTTACTCACTCAATCAGTCGGAATGTGGAAGCATACATGGATGACATTGTGGTCATGTCAAGTAAAGGTTCCGACCTGTTGGCTGACATTGCTGAAACTTTTGCCAACCTTAGAAGGTATGATATCAAGCTCAATCCATCAAAGTGCACATTCGGAGTTCCGGGCGAAAAATTACTCGGTTTCCTCGTTTCCGAACGGGGGATCGACGCTAACCCAGAGAGAGTTGGTGCCATTCTCCGAATGAAACGCCCTGTGCGTGTGCACGATGTCCAGAAGCTTACAGGTTGTTTGGCCGCCTTGAGTCGATTCATTTCTCGCCTCGGTGAAAAGGCATTGCCTCTTTACCGACTAATGAAGAAGTCTGATAAGTTCGAGTGGACTCCTGAAGCTGATGCAACATTTGCAGAGCTCAAAGCCCTGCTTTCCACCCAGCCGGTGCTTGCTGCCCCAATCAGCAAAGAGCATTTACTGCTTTACATTGCAGCCACTGGACAAGTTGTCAGTACAGTACTTACGGTCGAATGGGAAGAGGAAGGAAAAGCCTATAAAGTTCAGCGCCCAGTATATTATGTTTCTGAAGTTTTGACCCCATCAAAGCAAAGATATCCACATTATCAGAAGCTTGTTTATGGGATTTATATGACCACGAAGAAGGTTGCACATTATTTCTCTGACCACTCCATTACAGTCGTCAGCGACGCTCCATTATCAGAGATTCTGAACAACAGAGATGCAACTGGTCGAGTGGCAAAGTGGGAGATTGAACTCCTTCCCTTGGATATTAAGTTTGAGGCAAAGAAAGCTATCAAGTCCCAAGCAATAGAAGATTTCCTCGCCGAGTGGATCGAACAGCAACTGCCGACTCAAATCCACTCGGAGCACTGGACCATGTTCTTTCATGGTTCCAAGATGCTGAATGGTTCCGGTGCTGGGGTGGTACTTGTATCCCCCTGAGGAGACAAGCTCAGATATGTTCTCCAGGTTCACTTTGATTCCTCAAATAACGAAGAGGAATATGAAGAACTCTTATATGGGTTACATATGGCCATCTCACTCGACGTCCGTCGCCTCCTGGTCTACAGCGACTCAGATTTAGTAGTCAATCAAGTGATGAAGGAGTGGGACGTCAGAAGCCCAGCTATGACTGGTTACTACAATGCGGTGAGGAAGTTGGAAAAGAAATTTGAGGGGTTAGAGCTCCATCATATACCCCGACTGGAAAATCAAGCAGCCGATGATTTGGGAAAGATAGGTTCCAAGAGGGAAGCCATTCCCAACAACGTGTTTTTAGAACACATTCATACACCTTCAGTTCAAGAAGATCCTTTCACTGAAGAGCCCCCGCAGCCTAAGAGTGCCACAGATCTGACTGAAGTCGAAGTCCCAGCCATGGTCGACCTGATCATGGAGGTTTTGGTCATCACTCCCGACTGGCAGTGCCATAAATTGCATATATCCTCAGGAAGGAACTCCCAGAGGATGAAGAAGAGGCTCAAAAAATCGTCTGTCGATCCAAAGCCTTTACTGTGATAAGAGGACAACTGTTCAGGGAAAGTGTAACTGGAGTCAGCCAGAAATGCATAACACCAGAAGAAGGTCGAATGATCCTCAACGACATCCACTCAGGGACCTGTGGTCACCATGCGTCCTCTCGGACCATTGTGGCCAAAGCATACCGAGCTGGATTTTATTGGCCACGAGCAAATGAAATGGCGAAAGATATAGTCGGCAAATGTGAAGGCTGCCAGTTTTACTCCAATATGTCCCACAAGCCTGCGTCAGCCCTGAAGACTATTCCACTCGTCTGGCCCTTTGCTGTTTGGGGATTGGATATGGTTGGACCCCTGAGGACTGGTAGGAGCGGTTTCACTCACGTGCTTGTAGCAGTCGACAAGTTCACCAAATGGATTGAAGCCAAGCCTATCAAGAATCTTGAGGCCAGTACTGCCGTCAGTTTCATCAGAGAATTGGCATTCAGATATGGAGTTCCGCACAGCATCATCACTGACAACGGGTCGAACTTCGATTCTGACGAGTTCAGAGCCTTCTGTGCTTCCCAAGGCACACAAGTCGACTATGCTTCAGTCGCCCACCCGTAGTCGAATGGACAAGCAGAAAGAGCAAATGGCTTGATTCTCAAAGGACTGAAACCCCGACTGATGCGTGATCTCAAGCACGCAGCAGGCGCCTGGGTCGATGAACTTCCATCTGTTCTTTGGGGATTGAGGACAACTCCCAATCGGTCGACTGGCCGAACTCCATTCTTCTTGGTTTATGGAGCTGAAGTTGTTCTGCCGAGTGACTTACTTCACAATGCACCCCGAGTCGAGCTCTTCTCTGAAGATGAAGCAGAACAGGCCTGGCAGGACACATTCGATCTCCTAGAGAAGGAAAGAGAGATGGCCTTAATCCGGTCGACCATTTATCAGCAAGACTTGCGTCGATTCCATGCCAGAAACTTGAGGGGCCGAGCCTTTCAAGAGGGAGTCTTGGTTCTTCGAGTGGATCAGCAGAAACCACACAGCTCGCCCCTGCTTGGTAATGTCCCTTCATTGTCACCAGAGTTCTCCACAACGGAGCATACCATCTTTACAATGTCGAGCATCAGAAAGACGAGCCACGGGCTTGGAACGCGGAGCTGCTCCGCCCCTTTTATACTTAAGTACTCATTCGGATGAGATGTAATAAGAAATACCTTTACAGTTTGTTTATCAAAGACAAGAGCTTTATAGTCTTCCTAAATGGTTGTTGTTACTATTGTTTGCGTCTGAAATCCCCCAGTGGGTGACTTTGCCGCGAATCCGTTTCGCCTAAAGTTTGAAAAATCCTACCGAGTGATGAGCAAGCCTCTCACTCGGGGGCTTAGCCACGAATCCGTTTCGCCTAAGTTTGAAAAATCCTACCGAGTGATGAGCAAGCCTCTCACTCGGGGGCTTAGCTGCAGTCCAGTACTCGCCTAAGTGTGAAAAAATCCTACCGAGTGGTGAGCAAGCCTCTCACTCGGGGGCTTAGCTGCAGTCCAGTACTCGCCTAAGTGTGAAAAAATCCTACCGAGTGGTGAGCAAGCCTCTCACTCGGGGGCTTAGCTGCAGTCCAGTACTCGCCTAAGTGTGAAAAAAATCAAGCAAGCCTCTCA
>NC_057802.1:83159769-83160308 GCF_018294505.1 Triticum aestivum | reverse complement strand
CTCTCACTCGAGGGCTTAGTTGCAGTCCAGTACTCGGCTAAGTTTGAAAAATCCTACCTAGTGGTGAGCAAGCCTCTCACTCAGGGGCTTAGCTGCAGTCCAGTACTCGCGTAAGTTTGAAAAATCCTACCGAGTGGTGAGCAACCCTCCCACTCGGGGGCTTAGCTGCAGTCCAGTACTCGCCTAAGTTTCAAAATTCCTACCGAGTGGTGAGCAACCCTCCCACTCAAGGGCTTAGCTGCAGTCTAGTACTCGCTGAAGTTTGAAAAATCCTACTGAGTGGTGAGCAACCCTCCCACTCGGGGCCTTAGCTGTAGTCTAGTACTCGGCTAAGTTTGAAAAATCCTACCGAGTGGTGAGCAACCCTCCCACTCGGGGGCTTACTTGCAGTCCTGTATGCGCCTAAGTTTGAAAAATCCTACCGAGTGGTGAGCAAGCCTCTCACTCGGGGACTTAGCTGCAGTCCAGTACTCGCCTAAGTTTGAAAAATCCTACCAAGTGATGAGCAAGCCTCTCACTTGGGGGCTTGGCTGCAGTCC
>NC_057802.1:83020157-83159559 GCF_018294505.1 Triticum aestivum | reverse complement strand
CGAGGTGCAGGTCGACTACAACCTTCGCCTCGGAGCTATGCCACAAATACAACGTACGCTCCATCCCTATCCGCAAGGACGACGAGGTGTAGGTCAACTACAACCATCTCCTCGGAGCTACGCCACAAATACAACGTACGCTCCATCCCTATCCGCATGGACGACGAGGTACAGGTCGACTGTAACCTTCTCCTTCGGAGCTGCGCCACAAGTACAACGTACGCTCCATCCTCATCCGCAAGGACGACGAGGTGCAGGTCGACTGCAACCTTCTACTCGGAACTACACCACAAGTACAACGTACACTCCATCCTCATTCGCAAGGACGAGGAGGTGCAGGTCGACTGGAATCTCCTCCTCAGAGCTGCATCTCAAGTTCAAAGATTATTCCAAGGGAAGAACAAAACCCACTCGAAGACAAATGCAAGCATATTTCAAGGTAAGCAAAGTTCAGATAAATCCTAAGGTTCCGAACCGAATATCAAAAGTACTCGAGCATCAAGCCCGAAGAAGTTTAAAGAGTACACAATCACTCGGCATTCCGAGGCAAATAAAGGTGGAGCATAATGTTTTTTGGTCACTCGTCGGGAGAAGGACTGGCTGGGTCGCAGAAACTGTCAAGGTCTATGCTGTCTGCGATGCGGGTGGCAGCGTCAAGGAAAGTGTCCATAAAGGACTTGAAAGTGTGCCTTTTTGTGTTAGCAACCTTGAGTTCCACCAGCTTGTCTTCTTTGACATCCTTGCAGTGCACTCGGACCAGAGACAAGGCGACATCAGCACCGCAGCGAGTAGACGACATTTTCCATTCTTCCACTCGGTCAGGTATTTGGTTCAGTCGAGCCATCAGAGACTCGAGGTCTTGAGATAGTTCCGCCTGAGGCCAGAGTTCAGCATCAACCCGAGTCATCGCCGCCTTCAGGCGGGCAACATAAGCAACCGCGCTGTCCATGCAAGATTCCAATCGCAGCACATTCATTGCGACGTCATCTTTGACTGGGCAATTTATGGGGTCGAGACCTGTCTCGGCCCGCCCAGTTTCCGCATCAAAGTCTTGGCAAAGCTCTGCTCAGTTGAGTAAATGGTGAGTCGACAATATGATCAGGCTTGACAGTCGACCGCAATAAGTCAGTCAATCATCAGTACCTTCAAGTTTTAGGACCAGCTTTGCTGCAAGTTGGCCCAGATAAGACTCCAACTCGCCCTTCCTGGCCTTAAGGCTCCCAAGCTCGTTTGTCAGCTTGTCCTTGTCTTTCTTCAGTCGCTCGACCTCCCGACTGGCGTCAGAAACGGCAGTCTTCAGTTTGGAGTTCTCTTCGTCTGACTTGCCGACTGAAGAAAGCTTCTTGTCAGCAAGCGTCGTCTTTTCTCGCGCTTCCTTCTGTGTAGCAGCAAGATCCTGATCCTTCTTCTCCAAAGCCTGCTTCATTTTCTCTAAAGAAATAACATTCTTCAGACGGGCTTGGAGTTGACGGTTTTCACTACATACATTTGTTCGAGTGGAGTCACTCGGTTCAAAAAATGGAAAGGAAAAGTGCCAGCAGTGAGATAGACAGTTGACGATTGGTTACCTCCCATGGCAGCTACTTCATCACGAGCAGTCTTGAGATTCTTCTTGGCCAATTCCAGATCAAGGTTGAGGCTGATTTGCTGTTTGTTCATTGCAGAAAGCTGAGCCCCAAGATGACAAGATTTCTGCAGTATAAGCCATATCAGTTGACTGAGATAAAAAGACATCACAGTGATAGGTAATCTAAGACTACCACCGAATCAAACATTCAACAACAGTCTCGAGGACTACACCCAGTGGGTGCACTTAGCGTGCCCCCACTAGTTTGAATAAACACTCGACATGACCTGCTCAGCGCGAGAGTAAAAAAAAGCATTTCTCAGGCCATAGTCGACTGCCCGCAGTCAACCACGGTCTCGGGGACTACACCCAGTGGGTGCACTTAGCGTGCCCCCACTGGTTCTGGTTTCATTCGACCTGGTCCGTCCAGACCGAGTGACAAAATTTAGATTCTCATACCACAGTCGACTGCCTGCAGTCAACTATTGTCTCGGGGACTACACCCAGTGGGTCAACTATGGTCTTGGGGACTACATCCAGTGGGTGCACTAAGAGTGCCCCCACTAGTTCAAAGATTCAATTCAAGACGACTCAAATTGCCTCGTACAACTTCGAAACAGTCACACCCAGTGGGTGATCGGATGAGAAGTATGATCAATCAGGAATCAACTAACCTGGACATTGGTCTGCAGAGCTGTTCCGGTGTTGAAGGCCACCTGACTGGCCTCATGCACCACTTTCATTTGCCCCATCGCAAGGTTCAACTGAAGAAGAGCTTCTTTCGCGGCAGCCGGTGGGTCGTCCGGAGTTTGATACGCAGTGAAAAGCAATGATGGCAGAGCAGTCGGTATTGGCACAGCAGAAGTCTGAGCAGCCGATCCTGATGGGCAATCAGTCGACAGCGGGATAGCGAAAGTGACGTTGGTACGTGCCGGATCTGTCGATTGCTCGACTGCCGTCTCAGGCATCTCAGTCGATTGAGGAACCAGGACCTCAGACGCTTTCCCGCTCAGTTCCTTGTCCCTCCTCCTCCTTCCCCTCAGCGGTACTTCTTCTTCATTGTCCGGGAGCACAACAACATCTCGTGGTGCTGCAACAAACAGAGAAAGTGAAAGAGATAGCTGACAAAAAATCCAGTCGTCCAAACAAAATCGAGTCGGGCAGACTTACTGGCTTTGGAGGTAGCTGCATCGGCGGTTTCCTCGTCGACTGGGGTCTTGTCGATATCCATATCAGTCGCAGCCGAGGCCGGGCTGTAAAGGTTCATCATCCACTCGGTCAGTACAAGAGAATCGGTCAGAACAAGAAAATACGGGGAGAACATTTACCCAGAAGCAACAGGAACGTCCATCTTGATTCTAGGCAGGGTCTTCCGAGCCTTCGAAGGATTGATCTTGGGCTGCTTGGTGACCTTCTCAGCCAATTCTGGAGTCGAAGACCGAGCGCACTTTTGAGATGGAGCACTCGAGGCCACAGCCTTGCCGCGCCTTACCGCGGGATCATGGTGCTGCTTGGATCGACGTTCGGAACGAGGTGGTGAGTCGGCTACCTCCTCGTCGTCCGACTCATCGCTCTCATCTTCATCATCGTCGGCTGGTGACTCCCACTCGCCGCTCTCCTCCGCGCTGTCCTCGCCTTCACGGTCCTGCTCCAGAGCTTGCTCGCCATTGGGCATTGAGTACATCTCTGTATAAATCTACAAAACAAGGAGCCGAGTGGAAATCAGTCGGATCAACAAACAGTCAGAAAACACATCCAAATTCAATCAGGTGTAATGGCCAAACCTTGTCTGGCTGGTTGCTTTCGCTGAAAGGTTTGACTCTCTTGGCGCCCCTGGGGTTGTCCTTGTACCCGGTGATGCCCCTCAGCCACTCGTCCACTGTTTCTGCCTCCACCTCCTCCGCATGAACCCGAGCGGTATCACCAGCCCCGGAGTACATCCACATGGAGTGGTCACGAGCTTGGAGTGGTAGAATGCGCCGACTGAGGAACACCTCCAGCAGATCCATGCCGGTGACACCTGTGTTGATCAGTTGAACTACTCTCTCGACCAACATGCCCGTCTCCGGCTTCTCCGTGGTGGTCACTTTCAATGAAGATGGAGTTTGAACACGATCAAAAGAGAAAGGAGGAAGTCTAGTCGACTGGCCTGGGGTCGCGATATCCTGGCAATAGAACCAGGTCGACTGCCAGCCCCTGATCGACTCAGGAAGAGTCATCGAAGGGAAGGAACTCCTCTTCCTCTTCTGAATACCCAGACCCCCACATATCTGGATAACATGAGTCTTCTCGTCGTTTGAGTTCACTTTCTTCACTGTTTGGGAGCGGATGGTGGAAATGTGCTTGAAAAGACCCAGTGCGGTCGACACCCTAGAAAAGTCTCGCACATGGACACAAATGCGGCAAGGTATGTGATGGTGTTGGGAGTGAAATGATGGAGTTGAGCCCCGAAGAAATTCAAGAAACCTCGAAAGAAGGGGTGTGGAGGAAGCGAGAAACCGCGGTCGACATGAGTGGCAAGCAGAACACACTCACCCGGTTGCGGCTGTGGCTCCGTTTCCCCCTCCGGCAGTCGCGCGGACCCATGGACAATCAGCCCTGACTCGGCCATATCATCCATGTCCTCCTGCAGAAGCGAGGATCGGATCCAATCTCCCTAGATCCAACCCCGCGGCAGCCCCGAGCGCGATGAAGATCCCCGATTCGTCTTCTTGCCTTTTGCCGCCCCCATCGCCTTCTTCGCGCGTCCCAGCGCCGCCGTTTTCTCCTTCCCCATGGCAGCGGAGTGGAGGCATTGAGAGTGGAGAAGTCGGATGGGGTGAAAGAGGGAGAGGAAGCAGAAGGAGAATGGGCAAGCACAATGCGGACGCCTCGGCCTCGCCACTTTTAAAGGCCCACTTCCGAGTGGCTGACGCGTGGGTCCGGGCGATCCTGTCAAATCCCGCAACAGTCGCACACGGGGTACCTGGCAAAAAAGGTGGCGCATAAATCGAAACGTCATGTTTATCCACTCCGCTTACCACGGCACGCTCCGCCTGGCGCGCTTTCACCGAAATTTCGAATCCCGCGAAATCCGGGATCCTCTGCAACCAATCACACCAAAGATTTCGCATCAAAGACAACACTCGGCGGGTGACATTATTAAAACCAATCGGCAATTCCTGAATCGATAAAGGCGACTGAAACAAAGCCGAAGTACCAACACCAGCCTCCATTCAGAGATGAATTCTTGAGAAAGGCAAGAGTCAAAGCAAGATCAACTTCAACCTTCTTTTCACTCGGACCTCAATCCATTCGGCGGCTAATGATGAGGACATAGACCTAGGGTAGGGTAATAGGCCTGACCTATACGTCCTACCTAAGGTCCTTGTCCTAGAAACAAAGAAGTTCAAGAGCAAATAGAGAGGGCTCAACAAAGGTGTCGAGTGCAATCCACTCGACCTACCATTCACTCGGAGACCCCTCATTATTTGGATCACTCGACCACTCAACCACTCGACGTGCAGAAGACCTAAAGCCACTCGGCGCAGCAACGGTCAGACATTTACTCATAGACTTAATGATCATTTATAGCACTTTATTATTGACGTTACCTGTAACGCTCTCACTTTATGTACATTGAATCATGTGTAACGGAGGGGAGCTGGGGTCCTGGCGCACTCTATATAAGCCACCCCCTCCTCCGAGACAAGGGTTCGCACCCCCTGTAACACACACACGCATATAATCCAGTCGACCGCCTCCGGGCTCCGAGATGTAGGGCTGTTACTTCCTCCGAGAAGGGCCTGAACTCGTGAAACTCGTGCGTACAGCTTCTCCATAGCTAGGATCTTGCCTCTACATCCCTACCCCCCATTCTACTATCAGACTTAGAACCACGATAGAGACTCGAGGTCTTGAGATAGTTCCGCCTGAGGCCAGAGTTCAGCATCAACCCGAGTCATCGCCACCTTCAGGCGGGCAAGATAAGCAACCGCGCTGTCCATGCGAGATTCCAATCGCAGCACATTCATTGCGACGTCATCTTTGACTGGGCAATTTATGGGGTCGAGACCTGTCTCGACCCGCCCAGTTTCCGCACAAAGAAGGGGGGAACCAGCCCTGTGACGACACTACTCACAAAGAAGGGATAGAAGGTGCTACCTGGGGCTTCCGGCTCGGCGGAGCCAGCCCAGAGCACGGTCTTTCCCTTCACGTTGCTGCTCTCCGCCATCATCAGGAGCGTAGCGGCGAGGTTCTTCTCCGAGACGCTGGGCGCCTTCAGAGCCGACTCATACCAGGCGGGCGGAAGAGCGGCCTCTGCCTTGCCGGACGCCATCGATTGCAGGCTCGAAGGGGAGTTGGCGCAGATATGGAGTCTTTGAGAGCAAGGAGCAAGAAAGGGGATCTGGAGCAAGACGAAGAAAGGCAATGAAGGCACTGTGGTGCGTGCCAGCCTTTTGTCAGTCAAGGGTAGTTACCTAGGCAGCGGGGGGAAGCGGAGACGCCCACGTCCTGTCAATCGCCACGTGTCAATCAAGGCCACAGGCGGTTGGGGCCCGCGGCTCTCCGCACTTGCCCTTTGGCTTCGCCTTGAAGCCATGTCCGAGCGCGCCTTGGGCCCGAGGGCTACTATCAGCGTTCTAGGAACGGGGGTCCCCATACTTGCTTGCCTACGGCCCACGGCGTGGCTCCACCAACGGCCTGGTATGGCCCATCTTCATCGACAACCACTCAAGAACCTCGCGAGGGGCCAAGCCTCGCGAGGCGGACGACACAAGACCTCCTCAAGGGCAGCCTCACTAGGCTGGCTCGCGAGGAGAGGAGTTATCAAGGCGGAGGGGCACCTCGCGAGGTTCACATGACGTGAGCCATGACGACCGAAGCTAGGCGGGCGCCAGTGGGCGCAGAGCACCAGTTTCCTCTTTGGTGCTAAAGGGGCAAGCGCAGGCAAGGAGTCCCGAGGCATCAGGCAAAGGTTTCCATATCGGTGCAACAAGACCAAGACTAGCAGGACTGCAGGACAGAGGTCACCGCGGAGCCCACGGTGGCGTCACCACTAGAGCCTTTGGCAGGCGAAGACCACCTTTTGTCAGGATAGCTTGTACTAGTTGTCTCCCTTGAAAATTGGCCATTGTGGGATCCCTTCCCACCTAACATTTGGGAAGAGGACCAGGGCCTCTATAAATAGGACTAGCCACCACCGTAGAGAGGAGGACCGATCAAACTTTGGACATAACATTTAGAGCATCCTCACCCTCACTAGCTCTTCGAGCCCAAGAACACCTCTCCTCAGGAGGCTATTCTTCTCTTGTACTTGTTCAACCCCAGCCAACAAGGCAATCCACCACACCACACGGGAGTAGGGTATTAGACCACAATGGTGGCCTGAACCAGTATAAACTCTTGTGTCCCTTGTTCTTTGGGTTCGGCGAGCTAGGCCTTGAGATCGTTGTGCGAGCGAGCTAGGGAGAGAGAGATCTTCGTGCACACCCCAGTGTTCGAACCTCAAGGGTTTGCCAGAACCCAGAATCCGACAGCGGAGTCCCGAGGAATCAAGCAAATGTTTCCATTTCGGTGCATCAAGACAAAGACCGGCAGGACGGAGGTCATCGCGGAGCCCACCACAGCGTCACCACCAGAGGATTTTGCAGGCGAAGACTACTTTTGTCAGGATAACTTGTAGTAACTGTCTCCCTTTGAATTTGGACGTTGTGGGATCCCTTCCTGCCTACATTTGGGAAGAGGACCAATGCCACTATAAATAGGACTTAGCCACCACCATAGAGCGGACGGATCCATTCCACCCGGACCAACTCATCAGCTCATCGAGCTCAAGAACACCTCACCTCTTGAGGCCGTTCCACCCCTGTACTAGTTCATCCAGCCCCTCGAGGCAATCCACCACAAAGCTGGAGTAGGGTATTACACCGCAAGGTGGCCCGAACCAGGATAAACTGGCGTGTCCCTTGTCCATTGGGTTTGACGAGCTAGGCCGTGGAATCGTTGTGCAGGCAGACTGGGGAGAACGAGTTCTTCGCAGGCACCCCAGAGTTTGAACCTCTCAAGGGTCTGCGAAACCCCGAATCCGACATCAACTACCACCCAAACCATCCTAAAGGCATTACTTGACACAAATACTAATTAAACATAAAAAACACAATCATAACAGAAGCATAATTGTGCAAACACACAAGAACAAAAATAAAAAGTGAAAATTGTATTTTATTCATTGGGTTGCCTCCCAACAAGCGCTATTGTTTTATGCCCCTAGCAAGGCATAATGCATAGATTCAAGTATTGTCATTTTTCTTTTTATTTTCTATAGATGGGTTTTTGTCAGGAGGTTTTTCAATATAACATGAAATACATCATCCATAGAAATTTTAGCATTATCAAGTTGTTCATCTGCATATCCCCTTTCCTTACCGGCTACAATCCAAGAATATTGTTGATTAACATCATTGAAAACTTGTTGGATCATATATCCAAAATGGGAACTTCCTTTTTAAGGTTCTCATCAAAGATGCGATCATTGCCAAGAAAATGTCTTAATAAATAATCACAATTATAAAGGATGTCATCTATTACCGGTTTTTCATGGTTCATACCATAAAAATCAAAGATCTCCCTAGCTTCCTGCACTATGTAATCAAGCTCATTCATAAGGACAAGGGTAGCTATCTTCTTAGCTCTTGGATAATTTACGACAGGTAGCTCATAAAACAATCTTTGCAAAGTAGGATGAACAATCTTTGCAAAGCAGTATGAGTATGAATAAATCTTGTCTCAAGTTTAAGAACAAATGTTGAAATAGCTTTTGCATAAGTTTTAGTTCTTTTAAGAATAGGAGCATCATCACAAGTCAAAGATCCAACACAATTAAAGAATTCTTGGATGGAATTTTTTCTATACATTCCCTTGTCCCAAAACAAAAGCTTTACCATCTAGATTAGTAGAATATCCAATTTTAGGAGCTTTACCATCATCTATTTCTGCCATACCAAAGTCACTCATGATGATAGGTTCAAAGCAAGCACAGAAGCAAACAACAAAAGGGAAAACGAAAAATATTTCTGTACTTTTGCAAAAAGAAAGTTCGAAGTGGGGGAGACGAAAACGGGAGGCAAATGGCAAATAAAGTATTGCAAGGAGATGAAAGTTTATGCGTAGGTACCTAATAGATGTCGATGATGTCTCCCAGGCAACGGCGCCAAAAATTCTTCCTGATTGCTTGTATCCGCCTTGGTATTTCCCCGAAGAGTAGAGGATGATGTCTCCCAGGCAACAGCGCCAGAAATTCTTTCTGATTGGCCGTAGTTTTCACTAGAGGATTCTCTCAAGAAAATAGCATGCGGTGGGTAAACAAATTGTTGTTGGGCAATTGATAGAAAATCAAATAATTATGACGATATCCAAGGCAATGATCATGTATATAGGCATCACGTCCAAGATTAGTAGACCGACTCTTGCTTGTATCTACTACTATTACTCCACACATCAACCGCTATCCAGCATGCATCTAGTGTATTAATTTCATGGGAAAATGGAGTAATGCAATAAGAATGATGACATGATGTAGACAATATTTATTCACGTAGGAATAAACCCCATATTGTTACCTTTAATAGCAATGATACATGTGTGTCAAGTCTCTTTCTGTCACTGAGATTGAGCACCGCAAGATTGAACCCATCACAAAGCACCTCTTCCCATGGCAAGAAAAATCAATCTAGTTGGCCAAACCAAACCAAAATTTCGGAGAAGAAATACGAGGTATAACAATCATGCATATAAGAGTTCAAAGAAGACTCAAATAATATTCATACATAGATCTGATCATAAACTCACAACTCATCGGATCCCAACAAACACACCGCAAAAAAGAGTTACATCAAATAGATCTCCAAGAACATTAAGGAGAACATTGTATTGAAGATCAAAAAGAGAGAACAAGCCATCTAGCTATAAGCTACAGACCCGTAGGTCTGTGGTAAACTACTCACGCATCATCGGAGGGGCAACAAGGATGATGAAGAACCCCTCCGTGATTGTTGCCCCTCCGGCAGAGTACCGGAAAAGGCCTCTAGATTGGACCTCGTGGTTCTGAAACTTGCGGCGGAAACTGTATTTCCTCCATTCCCCTAGGGTTTTTGGGATTTTAGAGTATTTATAGAGGTGGAAGTCAGTTGAAAGGTTGCATGTGGGCTCCACTACCCACTAGGGCGCGCTTAGGGACCCTGACGCACCCTGGTGCCTAGTGGGCCCCACGGGCCTCCTCCAATGTGCTCATTTGGCTCCCTGGGTGTCTTCTAGGCAGAAAAAAATCTCCAAAAAATTTATGGCATTTGGACTTCGTTTGGTATTGATATTCTGCAAAGTAAAAAACAAGCAAAAAATAGCAATTGGCGCTGGGCACTATGTCAATAGGCTAGTCCCAAAAAATGATATAAAGTTGCTGGTAAATGTATATAAAACAACCAAGATTGATGATATAACAGCATGGAACAATAAAAAAAGTATAGATACGTTGGAGACGTATCAACCCACCAGAGGAAAATTCCCTTGAAGTGATGGTCTCTAGCAAGCCTTTGTTAAAGGACCAATTCTAGCGTTTGACTGGATCAATCAAGCAAATAGGGATTCAAACACTTATAATAAAAAGAGGTACGAGTATGAGGTCTTAATGCTTACAACCATGTATTTGTGCTGGAAGTCACCCATCGAGATGTGCTTGTTACGAACTGAAGTGGGGATGTATCCAAATAACATCTTGACCAGCACGAGTCATGCATCAAGAATTAGTTGTCCTACCGCAGGCCCTATCCATCGCACGGGGTTGCCTCCATAATGAAGATAATGAAATAAGACAAGAGCTTTGGGTGTTTAATGACTACACCTCATTAATCCCCAAGGATTGGATGCGTGTTACCGTACCGAACCTTACTGTCATCGGTGTTCTGTATAACACTTCAAGTTCTCCGTGCTCCTAGCCTCACTGTGGCTCTATCTCCATGATCCTGGGTACCTGTAGGGATGAAGATCGCGGACAAGACAAGAGACATCTACGGAACAATTTTATATCACACATACATGATGTTAATTCAAAGCCCTTCCATTGATCCCCACAACAAATATAAAAGGTTGCATGGCTTATTCCTCAACTCATACCTTACAGAACTACTCACACATGGAGATCAGATCGCAAGAAGAAAACATTGAAGAAAACATCTTGAAGATTGATTGATTGAAAATATGTCTTACAATGGATGTCTTGTGCGATGCACGATTACAAGTATGAACTAGAGGAAGATGGACTATGGTGGTGATGGTGGCCATGGAGATGGAAATGGCGGCGGCTAGGGTTTGTGGATGAAGATGAAGATGGTTATGTTTTGACTTCGTTCGATGCTCCCCCGTTAACATTTCGATGGGGTCCCCTTTATAAAAGTTCTTCAGGTAGACGAGTTGCCTTGATTTCCATGCCATAGGAGTGCTCATACGAGCGCTCACGGCCATATGAAACCTCGTCTTTCGTATGTCTTCACAGACACGCCTCCTGTTGATTCTTTCTTTCTTCATTCCCTTCCTTTCCATGTCCACACGTGGTTTCTTCTCTTTTTTAGCCCATTTCCTACGGAAACACATCGAAGATAGGATTTGTGGAATCTTTTGCATTCATTAGTCACTAGTGGCAATATTGGAGCGAATATCTCTTTTTAAATGAAATATCCTGGTTTTTAAACTAAGGTAGATGAGTGTAAAAGTATCACCCATCACATACTGGGGTCCTAGGATTACAGATCCTAGTCGGCTACGTCGGTGGAGGTAGAATCCCACACGACTCGGGCATGTTTGACTTGTACTGCAAGTCTCCCGGAGTCTTCCATATAAACATCTATTGACAAAGAACTTGGCCGACGAAGGAACCAACCTAGGGGACCTCCGCTCGGTCCACTAGTATGGGAACCGACATGTTGAGAGACCCTAGGGCTCGGACACCGTCAGTAGCCCCTAAGCTGGTCTTCAAGCTTGGTTGTACCTAGCCATCTCTGAGAAACACGTCGTCTTCGATCGTCGGGGTCAAAACTTGTTGAACAAAGCTTCCCCAACAGCATCCGCACACAACCGGCCTCCATCCATCGGGCTGTCTCCAAAATAATGCAAACCACCTCGACCTTATCTTGTCAAAGGAGCTAGTTGTTCTACGTCAAAAATATTTCCTGCGCAGTCAGCTCTTCATAGGGTGAATTCTCGCGTTGCATCTTCAAATGTCATCCTCCCTAGTCCTGTCATACCAGGTTGGTCTCACCAAGTCATCCCAACGAGCCACACATGAGGAGTGACCCAATGGTCAACATGACATGCAAAAGTGGGTTGAGGGACAACCTATGACATGTCCCGTCAACAGGGGACGTGTGCCTCGATTCTCGCATAGAGTTAATAGAGGTCCCCTCGATCCTCGTGCTCAACTAATGTTGGCATGGGATTATGAGGTGATTTGCTTCCATGCGATACGGATAGCTTGCCGCCGTTTCACATTTTCCCTCTCCTATATAAGGGAGAGAACAAAGGGAGAAAAGGCTTTATGCTCTCATCTCTCTTGCACTCATCTTCTTCCGCACACGAGTGCCTCATCACCCCAGCGCTCCGATGCTCTCTGCTGCTCCGTCGCAACACCGTCGCGCACCATCGAAGTAGCGCTCCTCCATCGTAGCCCACAACGGTGGCCGACATTTGATGAGAGGCGATGTGGCTGTCAACATCGGCAAGAAAGCCCCATCAACGAAGGAGAAGGTGTCCTCCAAGACAAAAGGAATCTGGATGTCTTCCACTGTGACACGCGGCTAATTGGAGAGCCTCTGCAACGCCGCTAAATGCCACTGTTGTAAATTGCCTTCACATGCTCTCCTGTCATCCTGGTCCACAACAATGACGTCCGGGCAGAGGTGCTACCGCAACGAGAGCCCAACAAATAGGTATGTTTCATTCCCTTCCTCATTCGTGGGTTGGACTTTTCGACTAATCCTTTTTGTGGGGTTTGATGCACTTCTACTATCTGCAACTCCATCTTGCACATAACACATTTCATCATGTTGTACGAGGTGCTCCTGTGCGTCGACCCACACTTTGGCTTGTGGTGGAAATAGTTCTGCCTCAAGGTCCAAACCGAAGTTGATGAGACGCGAGTACGGCGGAGCCACCATGAGAAGGCAGCTAGGCTCCTAATACCCGCGCGACAAGTTTGTTGACATGAACAAGAAGTGTCATGAGGAGTAGTTCTACATCCTAGATGTGGAACTGGAAAACCTTTCTCGGGCTGGCTCCATCACGCTGTTCAGCCCAGCTTGCCCGGCCAAGCATCACTCCTGGATCCTAAAGAACAACTCGACTGAGTATAACTCTACCAAGAGGTTGAGCCAGAGAGCATATGATCTAGCCGACAAGGGTCTGACCATGGCGCGTGATGCATGTGGCCCTCAGGAATCCAGTCACTTCAAGCCCGGGCGCACCCGATGTGGCTGTACAATGGGAGAACAACCCCGCCGGGGCTATCTAGGGATGCTTATTTGAGAATAGGCCACTCCAAAAGATGCTCCCCAGATGTTCAAGAGAAAGATGATGGACTTCCCCAATGAACCATTTAACATTGTCTTCACAGCCGGCGTGCTTGTGTCCAAGGTGAGTGCATACATAAGCTTTTCCAGCTTCTGCCAGTTCTTGTAATTTGAACTAACTAACTATTCGTTGTTGCGGCTACAACGCTCATGGGTGGCGAATGTCTGAAAGTGCAACTAATCACCAGGTGGTTTTGGTAATTCATAAAAACATATACCTCATTGAACTAATGTCAATGCAAGATAAATATTTTAGGATGTTCAATGATTGGCATGGCAAGGACTAGAGATGTGGACCCCTCAAATGCTAAGTAAATGGATTGGCAAAAAGCTCAAGACTCTATATTTTTGTTTAGGTGATCCAAGATCACATTAAGTCCATAGGAAAGCCAATACGATTAAAAGGGGATGAGGTGTTGCTTAATGATCTTGTTGCTCAAGTGCTTAGTGATATTGCTCCAAAACCCCTGATCCGCATTATCTGTCCAAATATGTCCAAACCCTAAACTCCAACTCTGACCCACCAATATTTCCTATCCAGAGCCACCGAGTTCATCTGGACCTATCCACTGCCAAACCCCAACAATTCGGATCCACCTGTATAGATCTCGGTCTCACCAAGATGGCCTTGCTAGCTCTCTATTGCTTGTTGCAATTACTTCGGTCCCACCGAGAATCGCAATCGGTCCCACTGAGATGGCTTGACTAACTCCTTGTTGCCTTATTGCTTCACTTCGGTCCCACCGAGATGATGCAATCAGCGCCACCAAAATGAATTTTTCCCTAAGCTCTTGCACATCAGTCCCTCCGAGTTGTTCCCGTCTGTCCCACTGAGATTCCTAACGTTCATATTTTTACACGGATCGGTGCCGCCGAGTTTTCTGACCGGTGCCACCGAGATGGGTCAAAAGTGTGTAATGGTTAGATTTTGTGTGGAGGCTAGATATACCCCTCCACCCCTTCTTCCTCATTGAGGAAAGCCGTCAGAACGTGCCTACACTTCCACCATTCATTTCTGAGAGAGAACCACCTACTCATGTGTTGAGATCAAGAGATTCCAATCCTACCATTTGAACCTTCATTTCTAGCCTTACCCAAGTTGTTTTCCACTCGAATCCTTCTTCTACCATAGTCAAATATGTGTGAGAGAGTTGAGTGTTGGGGAGACTATCATTTGAAGAACAAGAGCAAGGAGTTCATCATCAACATACCATCGATTTTGGAGAGTGGTGTCTCCTAGATTGGTTCCTAGATTGGTTAGGTGTCACTTGGGAGCCTCCAACATGATGTGGAGTTGAACCAAGAAGTTTTTAAGGGCAAGGAGATCACCTACTTGATCTACCCGAGTGAGGCAAGTCCTTCATGTGCGATGGCCATGGTGGTATAGACAAGGTTGCTTCTTCGTCAACCCTTCATGGGTGGAGCCCTCCATGGACTCGTGCAGCCGTTACCCTTCGTGGGTTGAAGTCTCCATCAACGTGGACGTACGATAGCACCACCTATCGGAACCATGCCAAAAATCTTCGTGTTCCCCATTGTGTTTGCCTTCTCCAAACCCTTCCCTTTACCTTCATGTGTAATGTTTTACATTTTGCTGCTATACTCTTAGAATTGCATGTGTAGCTTGATTGCTTGACTTGTCATAATTGCTAAAATCTACCTACAATTAAAATTGGGAAAATGATAGATTTTTATTTGGTCAAGTAGTCTAATCACCCCTCTCTAGACATACTTTTGATCCTAAAAGTGGTATCAGAGCTTTGGTCTCCGTTAGCCTTGATTTACATTGCTTTGGTGATCATAGCCTTGGTTTTACAACATAGGAGAGTACGGCGTCTAGTGAGGGTAATTATCATCAGAGAGGTCCTTATTTTGATGGTACAAATTTTGCTAGTTGGAAGCATAAGATGAAAATGCATATTCCTGGTCATAACCCCGCCATTTGGGTTGTTGTTCGTATTGGTTGGCAAGGTGAATTTTTTGAAGATGGTAGAGAACTGGATCGTGAAGCGACTGCGGAAGAATTGAAGATGTTGCAATACAATGTCCAAGCTTGTGATATTCTCTTCAATGGATTGTGCCCCGAAGAATTCAACAAAATCAGCCATCTTGAGAATGCACAGGAAATTTGGGATACTATGATTGATACGCACGAAGGTACCGAGTCGTCAAGGAATCCAAGTTGATGTGCTTCAAAGTCAACTTGACAAGTTCAAGATGAAGGATGGTGAAGGAGTCACTGAAATGTACTCTAGGCTTGCTCTCATCACAAATGAGATTGCCGGCTTAGGAAGTGAGAGATGACCGACAAGTTCATCATCAAGAATATCCTTAGAGATTTGGATGGCAAATATGATACCGTGTGCACATTGATCCAAATGATGCTCAATTACAAAGATCTCAAGCCCATGAAAGTCATTGGTAGAATTGTTCCTCATGAGATGTCACTCAAGGATAAGGATGGGGCTCCACAACAAGTCAAGTTGTGCATACAAAGCTTCAAGTGACACTCCTACAACATCAAGTGACAAGCTAGTCTCTAATGAAGAATTGAGCTTAATGGTGAAAAACTTCAACAAGTTCTACAAGAGTAGAAGCAAAGATAGAAGCTCCAAGTCAAGGTCCTGCAATGCGAAAAGATCTTCTAGTCGTGATCGTAGTTGCTACAATTGGGGAAGACCCGGACACCATTCCAATGAGTGTATGACTCCCTACAAGAAAAGAGAAGATTCACCAAAAAGGAGGAGTAGAAGAGATGAATCACCTCCGAGAGAGAGAAGGCGTAGAGATGATCGTTATGAACGAAGACCTTCTCGAAGAAGCGAGGATTCAGAGAGGAAGGACAAGTCTTCAATGAGCTACACATCAAGCTCATGTTGGTGAATGGGTCTCCAGTTCCGACTCTGACAACTACTCCGAGAGAAGCTATCACTCCGACTCCGAATATACTCAAGATGAAGGTGTTGCCGGACTTTCTCTAGTATCATCCAACTCCCATGACATATTTGATTCACCAAATGAAGGAATTGGAAGATGTTTCATGGCTAAAGGCCCCGAGGTATCACACCCCGGGTATCTTGATTTCAATAGTGATGAAGATGATTTGCTAGGTGATGATGATTTACTTGTTGATAAAACTAGTGATGTGGACTGTAATGAACTTGCTAGTAATCATAGTCAAGATGAAACGAATGACAATGATAAGAAGGAGATTGAGCGTCCAAATAAAGAACTAAACACTCTTAAGTTAGTTCATGAAAGAACTCAAGAGGATCATAGAGGGCTCCTAAGAACTCATGAGAAGCTACGCTTCGAGAAGCTAAATTTAGAGCAAGAGCATGTGTTCCTAAAAGCAATCAATGATGATCTTCAAAAGAAGAGTTCTTCTTACATTTCCAAACTTCTCCTCTTGTCTACTTACATGTCACAAGTTAAACCTAGTAACAAGAGAAAAAAGGATTCTTCTTCCGATGGGCATCACTGATGACGAGTATTTTGACCGGTGGGCAAACTTTTGCCGATCATATCTCCATATGACCCTTGTTCATCTTTAGATGCTTTGTGCTCCGAGCTCAGAACGATTCTGCTAGAACTTCAAGACAACCGAGTGCTATCTGCAAGCATGGTCTGACCATCCTTGTCTTACACCTCGCATCCCGTTTGTGCTCATGCGGACATGACCCACTCCAGAACGCTACGTGTTATAGATGGTAGCAACACTGGGAAGAGCACCTTTTAACTTCATATTTACTGTGAGAGATCATCCTAATAATTGACTACTGAACAATCAAAGGGTTCAAAAAACAAAGGGATAAACATCTCAGGCAATTCATAATAGCATGATATGGTATAGCACTTGGTGCCGGGAGTTCTCCGTGATCGTCTTCAATCTTGAGTTGAAGCGACATGACGGCCAATATTTCTTCACCGTGGCAACCGTTTCAAAAAAGTTGTCACGGCGGCAATCTCAGAAAATGTTGCCATGGCTACCGTTTCAGAAAAAGTTGTCGTGGCACCAAAATATGAAATTCCGCCGTGGAACAAAATTATAGCTCCCCGTCATGTGCCTTGGTACACCTTCTCCTTGTCGGGGCCCTCCGTGTACAACTTGCCACCATCACGTGTAACCTATCTCTATGATATTTACATTAAGATGGCAATCTCGTGGCTCCGGCCATCATGCCGTGAAGCGCAGACCACTTAACATTACAACATATAACCATGCCATACATAAACTCGTTATCATAACAAAAGCTAGACCACATCATATGCAAACCCTGCAAAACCATGTTAGACGTCCTCTAATCGGTTTGGCAAATTTTAATTACGTGGTTTCTAGGGTTTCCGAATAAACCTAGCAACCTACGTGCACACCATAAAGTGATAATCCTTGTTGCTAGATTAACTTTCGGGGTGTGTGAAATAAGAGAGATAATTATAAATCTCACTCCCCCACACTAAGCTTGGGGATGCCTCGGAAGGCATCCCCCATTCTTCTAACGACCATCAGTAATTTTACTTGGAGCTATATTTTTATTCATCACATATCATGAGTTTTGCTTGGAGCGTCTTGTATTATATGAGAATTTGCTTTTTTATAATTTATTTTGTCACAATCATCCTTGCTGAACAAACTTTTTTGAGAGAGCCACACGCATATCATGATTTGCTAGAATACTCTATGTGCTTCACTTAAATCTTTTGAGATAGGCAGTTGCTCTAGTACTTCACTTATATCTTTTTTAGCACGGCGGTGGTTATATTTTAAAGAATAAACTATCATGCTTCACTTACATTATTTTGAGAGTTGGAAAAAATTAAAGAAATATGTTCTCATACTTCACTTATATTATTTTGAGAGATGAAATTTTTTGAAAAAATATTTATGCTCTTGTGCTTCACTTAGATCTTTTTGAGAGTTAAGAATAGTAATGGTAATTTGCACGAGATACGAATTTGGTCCCAAAGTGATAGATATCCAAGGGGGATATGATAAAAACTTTCATGAAGATCATTGGATACTATGAACTTGATTCCTTGCAATAGTTTTGTGATTACCTATGCATGCACGTAAGTTCAATACTTATGCAATGAAATTATATCCTACATGTGGTGCATTATTCAGTGTTAATTATGTTCAATGCTCGTTTATGACCGTTCTCGTTTTTTGGTTGGTTTCTTCTCAATCTATCTGCTAGCCTTCCCTTGTACTAAGCGGGAATACTGCTTGTGCATCCAACTCCTTAAATCCAAGAAAATTTGTATGTCCAACTCTAATTTTCAAAATGAATTTTCGTTTTGTGTGCCCGTACCGCTCATGAAGCGGCAGGGGTGGCCAATATTTTCCATGCTAGGTATTTTATTCTCACGATGAGCGTTTATTCACTTGTCATTGCACGAGAGTGTGGCAGGTAATAGGGATGCCCAGTACCGAAATGGAAAATACTATGATAATAAATTCCTTGGAAAGTGTTGGTATGGAAGGCACCCATGGATACGGCTAGCCATGGATTGTGAAAGAATGGTGGAAAGGAAATTAACTTTACTTCGTGTTTGGGAACCGCCTATGATTTATATAGTATGGAAGATATTGGGAATTGTCGGTCGTTTTCATTGATAGGAAAAGCATGCCTCTCAAAAAAACATCTCTCAAAGTTATGAGCTCTAGCACCTCTACAAATCTCTGCTTCCCTCTCCGAAGGGCATGTCAATTTACTTTTACACAATTTTTATTTTTAATTGGTCTGCATCTTCTCTTATAAAGCACCAATTAGGGAACACTATTGTCATACTTGTGTATTGGATGTAGTTAATATTAGGGTGTGTTTCATGAATGGATAAATGATTGAGCATAATGGGCTAGGGATGACTTTCTTTATCGTTGATATTTTGAAAGACATAGTTGCTTGTTGATAGGCTTGAGTATTGATGTTTCCATGTCAAATTATAGACTATTGCTTTGAATCATTCAAGTCCAAATGTCCATGCTATAAAGAATAGAATATATGATGATGCTTGATACGTCTCCAACGTATCTATAATTTTTTATTGTTCCATGTTATATATTATAAATTTTGGATGTTTTACATACATTTACTAGCAACTTTGTATCATTTCTGGGACTAACCTACTAAATTAGTGCCTAGTGCCAGTTGCTGTCTTTTGCTTGTTTTTTAAACTTTGCAGAATATCAGTACCAAACGAGGTCCAAACGCCATGAAACTTTTTGGAGATTTTTTAGGGTGATAAGAGACCCTGGAAGCTTCTGGAGGCCACGAGAAGTTAGAGGAATGGCCCACTAGGCACCAGGGCGTGCTAGGGGTCTCTGGCGCGCCCTAGTGGGTAGTGGGCCCCACGAGCCTCTGTTTGACCTACCTCTGCCTCTATAAATACTCTAAAATCCCTAAAACCTCAGGGAAGTCCATGAAATACCTTTTCCGCCGCCGCAAGTTCCAGAACCAAGAGATCCAATCTAGAGGCCTTTTCCGGCACTCTGCCGGAGGGGCAAACAATCACAGAGGGGTTCTTCATCATCCTTGTTGTCCCTCAGATGATGCGTGAGTAGTTTACCAAAGACCTATGGGTCCATAGTTAGTAGCTAGATGGCTTCTTCTCTCTTTTTGATCTTCAATACAATGTTCTCCTCGGTGTTCGTGGAGATCTATTTGATGTAATGACTTTTTGTGGTGTGTTTGTTGGGACCCAATGAATTGTGAGTTTATGATCATATCTATCCATGAATATTATTTGGGTTTTCTCTGAACTCTTTTATGCATGATTATTATAACTTCATATTTCTTCTCCGATTTATTGTTTGGTTTGGCCAACTAGATTGATTTATCTTGCCATGGGAAGAGGTGCTTTGTAATGGGTTCGATCTTGCGGTGCTCAATCCCAGTGACGGAAGGGGACATGACACATATGTGTCGTTGCTATTAAGGGTAAAAAGATGGGGTTTATTCATATGTGAGTTTATCTTGTCTACATCATGTCATCTTTCTTGAAGCATTACTCTGTTTTTTCATGAACTTAATACACTAGATGCATGCTGGATAGATGTCGATGTGTGGAGTGATAGTAGAAGATGCAGGCAGGAGTCAGTCTACTAATCTTGGATGTGATGCCTTGATTGCTTGTATCTGCATTGGTATTTCCCTGAAGAGGAGAGGATGATGCAACACTGTTGGATGTGGGGTTCCGGCAAACCCTTGAGGTTCGAACACCGGGGTGCGCGCGAAGTCTCTCCCTCCTCCTCGCTCTAGCTTCCCAAATATCTCGCGGACGAACTCGACGAACTCGCAACACAGAAAGACACGAGGTTTATACTGGTTCGGGCCACCGTTGTGGTGTAATACCCTACTCCAGTATGGTGGTGGTGGATTGCCTCTTGGGCTGTTGATGAACAGTACAAGGGAAGAACAGCCTCCTGAGGTTGAGGTGTTCTTGTGGCTAGGCTCTCGATCGGATTGGATCAAGCTAAGATGATATCAGTTTCCCTACTATGGTGGCTAGCTCTACTTATATAGGCCTTGCTCCTCTTCCCAAATATCGAGCGGGAAGGGAGCCAACAACGGCGGGAAAATTTGAAGGGAGGCAGCTAATACAAGCTATCCTGACAAAAGCGGTCTTCGCGTGCGAAAAGCTCTGGTGGTGACGCTGCCTTGGGCTCCACGATGACCTCCATCTTGCCGTCCTCCTGGTCTTGGTCTCTTGCACCAATATAGCAACCTTTGCCTCATGCCTTGGTACTCTTCGCCTGCGCTGGCCTCCTTAGCACCAAAGAGGAAATAAGGACGCTGCGCGCGCTGGCGCCCGCCTGGTGCCGTTCGTCATGGCTCATGTCACGAGGGCCTTGTGAGGTTTGCCCCGCCTTGATATCTCCGCTCCTTGTGAGCCTGCCCGGCTAGGCCACTCTAGAGGAGATCTTGCGTCGTCCGCCTCGCGAGGCTCGGACCCTCGTGAGGGTCTTGGATGCCTTGTTGATGAAGATGGGCCGTACGGTCTACTGGCTTAGCCACGCTGTGGGCCGCAGGCAGGAAAGTCTGGGGACCCCGTTCCCAGAATGCCGACAATAGCCCCCGGGCCCAAGGTGCGCTCGGGCTTGGCTTCGCGGCGAAGCCAAGGGTCAAGTTCGGAGCACCGCGGGCCCCCAAAGCCTGCGGCCTCGGTTGACGCGTGGTGGTTGACAGGATGTGGGCATCTCCGCTTCCCCATGCTGCCTCGGCAACTGCACGATTTGACAAGTCCCTGCAACATGCAAGGAAAACCATCATTACCTGTGATCGTGGGAGACGCCGGTTGGCCTTCTCTTGCTATAAATGGGGAGGGGGCGGAGCCCCCGTCGCCCATCTCTTCCTCTTTTGCTTGCTTCTTCCTCCCCGCTCCATTGCTGACAACAATGGTGCCTATCAGAAGGTTTTCTGCCGAAGAGAAAGGAAAGGCTCCCCGTGATGATCCGGGGCCACTTCCGCCGAAGAAGAGGTCGATCCATCGTCGTGATGAAGCGGCGATGCAGGTGGTGTCGAGGCCCTGGTGCGAGCGGCCTCCTCCGGGGTACCCGCTACCCTTGTACGCCCGAGCCGAGGGCTCGGGAGGACGGAGTGACGAGCAGCGCCGCCCGCGCTGTGTCCGGAGTCGCCGCGCCATGGCGACGCGAGCCGTCACCCCTAGGATCCATGCCGCGGACTCCTCGCGCAAGTTGGTGCTGTGGGCGCCGATGCCTCCAAGCTCATGGATCCGCTTCCCGCGGTTCTTCTCTGACGTGATGCCGTCGAGGGGGCCTCTCGAGCTCTAGTTGCAGCACACCGACTGCAGCGCTCCGGCGACCGGAGCGAAGATCGAAGCGGTTCCCGCCGGCAAGATTTTCATGACCCGCGGCTGGGGGGAGATCGCACGGGTCTGCCGTGCGAGGGGCGCCCTCGCGATCCACTTTGAGTACAACGGCGCTTCCATGCTCTTCTTCAAGGTCTTCGATGCCGAGGGCCGCCACCTGGAGTGCTGCTCCAGAGAGGAGCGCCAAACTGACGCGCGCTCCGCTCGCGGCTACTCCAGCAGCAGCAGCAGCCCTTGGGAGGCCAGCAGCTCTCCTGAACCTTACGGGACTCCGGAGACGAGCGATGACAGCTACGTGCCCCCGAGCTCTTGCCGCGCTCGGAGCAGAGCTGCGGCGCCCGGCCGTCGCCGCCGCTGATCTGGATGGGGTTGGCGCCGGCCCTCCGTGGCCCACTGTTGATCATGGCGTCCGCCACGAAAGGGTGTAGATAGGATTCCCCTTAGTATCATCTTTTGTTTCCTGCGAAGATCCATGAATCACCCCGTGGGGGCATGTAAGGGTTTGTAGTGTCTTTTGTGCCTATCTTCCCTGTTATGAGAATTTGGTGAACGCACGTCCCGTTAAGGCTCGGTTCCCCCTTTCTTTCCTCGCGATAGCTTGTTGCTCAACGTTGACAGGTCCCGGTCCCCAGGCAGGCTACAGCCGTCGCTGGTATGCCAGGTCGTGTGCCGTGGTCAAGGCCAGGAGGTGTTCGGCCCGAGGTCCAGTAAGAGCCCCTGAGGCGCGATGCTCAGGAGGTCCCCCTTAGCGCTCAAGCAGCCATGGTAAGGCGAGAAAGGGAGTCGACGTGGCCGCAACGGGGTTGCGGCAAGGCGTGAGCGACCATTAGGCCCAAACATTTAGCCGATCCGAGTGCGGGACTTATCTTGTTGATTTCGTGGCGACTCCTGACGTTACGCCAGAGCTGCGCGCCTATTTGTGCGGCATAGCTAGAGCGGCCCATATGAGTTCCCCTCCCCTCATGCTTTCCTTAGTGCTCTACGTCCTCAGGTCTTGGCCCTCGAGCAAGCTCAGCCGCCGCTGGTATGCCAGGTCGCGATGCTGTGGTCAAGGCCAGGGGGTGAGGGCTGGAGAGCCGGTAAGAGCTCCTGAGTCGCGATGCTCAGGAGCCCCCCTTTGAACACGCAAGCGAATTGCACGAGAGAAAAGGAGACTCGCGGTGCCGCCTACTATCCTTCCCACGGGATCCCTATGAACAAGCACAAGAAGAAACACGGTTTGCCGCTACAGCTGTCAGCCTGCCGCTGGTTGCTCTGGATGAGATGAAGGCACTGAGGGCCTGGTGAGGTGACGTGCGCGGGGCGTGCCGCGAGCCAGAGCTCGACCGCTCAGGTTTGTCGACGTGACAGGGACGGACCCATGCACTAGCGCCGTGCCTGTGTGGAGGCCCCGGGGGAGGCGATGATCGGGCAGGTGGTAGCAGTTGGCAGGTTAAGCATGGAGAGCAGATCAGCTTAGGTAAATGCAGGAAGATACATGCCACTGGGTCCGGCCCGAGTGGCTTGGGGATGATGCAGCCCGAGGGGCGCCCCCAGCAAGGTAAGCTAAAGACATAAGCAAAAGGGATACATGCCACAGGGATGGACCCACGTGGCCTGGGAATAATGCAGCCCGAGGGGCGCTCCCAGGTAAACGAGCTTGGAAGATGTCACCTAGTTCTGTAGACGAAATAGAGTTGGTGCAGCTGAAGGCGTGCGTTGAAGAAATGACTCCTCATGAGCCACCGGGACCCTGAGCCTCAGGAGGCTCTGGGGGTTCGGGAGGTTCCCTGAAGACCGTCTCCATCTCCTCTAGGACGGCGTGGTACCTAGCCTCTTGAGCCGCCAGGACACGCCGCAGGTCGCGTTGATAGGCTGACGCCACGCTCGGCAAGCCGAAGGGCATGCGAATGTAGCTGTGAGGTGGGCCCTCGCAGCGGCCCACGCGCGACGGCCAGAAGCGCTCCTGGGATGTGGCCCTGTTGAACCCGGGGACGTCGATGCAGACGCGCGGCTCAGCATCCTCGCCTGGATGGGGAGCTGCGCCTCGTGAGTGGCTGTCGCCGTGCATGGCCCTTGCATCTTGCAGTTCCTGAGCGTTCTTGGTGATGAACTCCTGAGTGGTGGGCACTTCTTGCCATGTGCTATCCTGAGGAACATGTGCCGCGAAGCACGCTTCCAAGTCGTGCCCAAGCGCCTCCCTCGTGAGGTTGGCAAGGTCAGAGGCCCTCCAGAAGAGAGCCCCCGAGCCCTGCCCGAGGGGGCGCCGGGCGCGCTTTCCTATGCGATGGAGGGAGGCGCCCCTGGGATGGGCGCAAATCCTGATGAGGCTCCTGCCGTGTCGCCATCCTCCTGAGGTCCTGCGCGGCGCGGCTTCTTCTTCTTGGGGATGGCCTCTGGAGGGCCTTCACTTCTGCTGTCGGGGTCGTCGATTGCTGCGGCTTGAAAGGCGCGCCCGAGGGAGCACACCTCATCCCTCTCCCCACACGGGACCGTGATGATTCCTCCGCTTCCCGGCATCTTGAGGACGTTGTAGCCGTGATGAGTGACTGCCATGAACTTGGCCAGGGCTGGATACCCGAGGATAGGATTGTACGGCAGGCGGATGTGCGCGACGTCGAAGTCGATGAGCTCGGTGCAGTAGTTCTTGCGCTCCCCGAAGGTGACAGGAAGGTGGACCTGCCCTATCGGTGTGGTGGAACCGTCGGTCACTCCTGAGAAAGGCTTGGTGGGCTGGAGCTGTTCATGTGGCACTTGGAGGTTGTCGAACGTGTCGACGGACAGGATGTTGAGCCCTGCGCCGCCATCGATGAGGGTCTTGGTGACCTGCACATTGCTGATGACTGGGGAACACAGCATAGGGAGGGCGCCAGCGGTGGCCGCGCACTTGAGCTGATCCGCTGAGTTGAAAGTGATGTCGCATTGGGACCACTTGAGCGGGCGCGTGGCCTCGAGCTTGGGGAGCACCGCGTTCACCTCGCGAGCGAACAGTTCGAAGATGCGCTGAGAGGCTGGGGCCTGGGCGCCACCCAAAATGTAGGCGATTGCACGCGGCTCCTGGAAGCCCCCAGCCCCCTCGTCCTGGTGGTGATCGTCGTTCCTTCTTGGTGGCGGCAGCAGGGGAAGACCAGTGTTGCCCTGGGGGCGATCCTCATGAGGCGGGTCCCTCCAGGTGCTCTCACGAGGTTGGTCCTGCCAGCAGTCCTCACGAGGCCGGTCGCGCCACTCCTGGCGCGGGCCACGATCGTCCCAGTGTCCGCCTCCTCGTCCTCCTCCATGGTTGTAGCCACGGTCGTTGCGCTCGGGGCGTCGACCGTAGCGTCCTTCCCCTATGACTCTGAGCTCTTGACAGTCGCTGGTGTTGTGGGTGTTCAGGTTGTGGTAGGCACAGAACGGTCGGCAGTTCTTGGATGACTCGGGCTGATCTCTGCCCCGCTTGGTGTCGGGCTCCGCCGCGAGCACCACCGTCTCCTTGCGCTTCACGTCCTTGGCCTTGGCCTTCTTCTCCTCCGCTCCTGCAGCTGGCAGCTCGAGGAGAGAAAGGCGCCCCTCCTCAGCTCTTGCGCACTTGGTCGCCAGGTTGAACAGCTCCTGAGATGTGCAGACCTCCTCGTGGATAGCGAGCTCTTCCTTCATCTTGACGTCTCGGACGCCGTCGGAAAACGCGGAGATGATGGCCTCATCCGTGACCTTGGGGATCTTGAGGCGGGTGTTGTTGAAGCGCTGGATGTACTTCTGGAGGGTCTCTCCTGGTTGCTGCTTGATGCGGCGTAGATCGCTCGCGGCCGGTGGGCGGTCACGAGTGCCCTGGAAGTTGGCGACAAAGCGGTCGCGCATCTCGTCCCAAGAGGAGATCGAGCCATGCTGCAGGTTCAGGAGCCAGGAGCGAGCTCCATCCTTGAGGGCCATGGGAAACCAGTTCGCCATGACTTCTTCATCGCTGTTGGCCGCTTCGATGCTCAGCTCATGGAGCTGCAGGAACTCCGCGGGGTCGGCGGTGCCATCGTAGCGAGGAGGCAGATCCGGCTTGAACTTGCCTGGCCAGGCGACACTACACACCTCGGGGGTGAAGGCGCGGCAGCCAGCCGTGGTTGTCGGGGCCCACTTTAGAGGTGGAGCTTGGTGTTGACGACGTCCGCGCTGCGCTGGTGCGGGCGGCGCGCGGTCTTGACAAGGTCGCGCGGGGAGCGCAGGTGCAGCTTCTCACGGCGGAGGAATTTCTTGGCAGCTTCTCTCTTCGCGCGCGGGCGCCGGGCGCGGCTGATCACACCGCGGAGCTGCGCGCCTTGGTGCCAAGGCGCCGTCTTGGGGCAGAGGTGGTGGAGGCACGCCATGAGCTTCATCGCCCGTGGCTGGTTGAGGGGGAGGTAGAGAGAGGGATGGCACCGGGGAGCCCCCTGCGGCGCGGACGAGCTCGGCGGAGCGGTCGAGCCACTCCTCATAGAGGTCGTCGACGGGGCGGTAACGCAGGAGTTCTTCGCTGCGAGGAGCGTGGCCCATGCCTCCATGGGAGCGCGGCGCGCGTGAGACGAAGAACCGGCAGGGGTCAGTGATGGAGTAGCAGTGCGGCCGTCCTGCCGCACCGAGGGATGGAGCGAGGACGCCTGCTGCTCGTTCCCCGCCAGGCCGGTGGCAGCGTTGGCGGTGGGAGACGGAGAACGACGAGGTGGCCTGCCCACGGGAGCCGTCTGAGCGACGCGGGCGGTGAGGGCAGCCCGACGCTCAGCTCGAGCAAGACGAGCGTCCGCCATGGAGACGACGGAGCGATGGAGCGACGAACTGATGGAAGGGAAGCTCCGGCGCACCCCTACCTCGCGCGCCAAATGTCGGATGTGGGGTTCCGGCAAACCCTTAAGGTTCGAACACTGGGGTGCGCACGAAGTCTCTCCCTCCTACCGATCTACGCTCTAGCTCGCTAAGATCTCGCGGACGAACTCGACGAACTCGCAACACAGAAAGACAAGAGGTTTATACTGGTTCGGGCCACCGTTGTGGTGTAATACCCTACTCCAGTGTGGTGGTGGTGGATTGCCTCTTGGGCTGTTGATGAACAGTACAAGGGAAGAACAGCCTCCTGAGGTTGAGGTGTTCTTGTGGCTAGGCTCTCGACCGGATTGGACCAAGCTAAGATGATATCAGGTTGCCCTACTATGGTGGCTAGCTCTACTTATATAGGCCCTGGTCCTCTTCCCAAATATCAAGCGGGAAGGGAGCCAACAACGGCGGGCAAATTTGAAGGGGGACAGCTAGTACAAGCTATCCTGACAAAAGCAGTCTTCGCCTGCGAAAAGCTCTGGTGGTGATGCTGCCTTGGGCTCCACGATGACCTCCATCTTGCCGTCCTCCTGGTCTTGGTCTCGTCGCACCAATATAGCAACCTTTGCTTGATGTCTCGGTACTCTTTGCCTGCGCTGGCCTCCTTAGCACCAAAGAGGAAATAAGGATGCTGCGCGCGCTGGCGCCCGCCTGGCGCCCGCCTGGTGCCGTTCGTCATGGCTCACGTCACGAGGGCCTTGTGAGGTTTGCCCCGCCTTGATATCTCCGCTCCTCGTGAGCCTGCCCGGCTAGGCCACTCCAGAGGAGGTCTTGCCTCGTCCGCCTCGCAAGGCTCGGACCCTCGCGAGGGTCTTGGATGCCTTGTTGACGAACATGGGCCGTACGGCCTGCTGGCTTAGCCACGCTGTGGGCCGCAGGCAGGCAAGTCTGGGGACCCCCATTCCCAGAATGCCGACAACCACAATAAAGGTAAATATTTCCCTCAGTTATGAAACCAAGGTTATCAATCCAGTAGTAGAACCAAGCAACACTATGTAAACATCACCTGCACACAAACAACAAAAACTTGCAACCCAACACGTAAGAGGGGTTGTCAATCCCACCTCGGTATTGAGATAGATTAAATTTTATAGGATTTGGTAAATAGATCTAACCAAAACACAAAATAAAATAAATAAAGAAAAATCATAGCAAGGTATTTTGGTTTAATATGATAGGAAAATAGACTCGGGGGCCGTAGTTTTCACTAGAGGCTTCTCTCAATAAGATAGCATATGGTGGGTAAACAAATTACTGTTGGGCAATTGACAGAAAGGCAAATAATTATGATGATATCCAAGGAAATGATCATGTATATAGGCATCACGTCCAAGATTAGTAGACCGACTCGTGCCTGCATCTACTACTATTACTCCACACATCGACTGCTATCCAGCGTGCATCTAGTGTATTAAGTTCATGGAAAAATGGAGCAATGTAATAAGAACGATGCCATGATGTTGACAAGATTTATTCATGTAGGAATAAACTCCATCTTGTTACCCTTAATAGCAACGATGCATTTCTACTTCTTGAGCTTGCGTTGATTTTTCCCTTCAAGAGGAAAGGGTGATGCAACAAAGTAGAGATAAGTATTTCCCTCAGTTAAGAACCAAGGTATCAATCTAGTAGGAGGCACAAGCAAGTCTCCAATACATGCACCTGCACAAACTAACAAACACTTGCACACAACGCAAAAAAGGGGTTGTCAATCCCTTCACGTTCACGAACAAGAGTGAGATCTAATAGAGATAGGTATAAAAGATAAATAAAATAGCAAACTAAAGTAAATATAAGTAAATTACAGCAAGGTATTTTTGGGATTTGGGGTTTATAGATCTGAAAATATATGATGGAAAATAGACCCGGGCCATAGGTTTCACTAGAGGCTTCTCTCTTGAACAAAGCATACGGTGGGTAAACAAATTACTATTAAGCAATCAATAATTATGACAACATCCAAGATTGATAATATAACAGCATTGAACAATAAAAAATTATAGATACGTTGGACATGTATCATGCCTATATACATGATCATTGCCTTGGATGTCGTCATATATATTTGCTTTTCTGTCAATTGCCCAACAGCAATTTGTTTACCCATCGCATGCTATTTTCTCGAGAGAAGCCTCTAGTGAAAACTATGGCCCCAGGGTCTATTTTCTACCATATATTAAAACCAAAAATACCTTGCTGAAATTTGCTTTTCTTTATTTTATTTTGTATTTTTTAGATCTATCTATCAAAACCTATACAATTTAATCTTGCTCATAATCATTGAGGGATTGACAACCCCTCTACGTGTTGTGTTGCAAGTATTTGTTGTTTGTGTGCAGGTGCTGTTTACATAGTGTTGCTTGGTTCTCCTACTGGATTGATAACCTTTGTTTCATAACTAAGGGAAATACTTATCTCTACTGTACTGCATCATCCTCTCCTCTTCGGGGAAATTCCAAGGCAGCTCACAAGTAGCAATGACTCTTCCACTATGCCCACACCTATCTATTCACAAGGTCTGTTTGCAAGATGTCTAGTGCCAGTGACAACCAGAAAGTTTCTGAACAACATGAGGATCTTAGTGAAGGATCCAGTCCAGAGGGCAGCTACTGTGAAGGCATAAGAAGCTCTCCAGAACTTCCAAGGGCTTCCGCCAAAACCAGGAAGAAGAGAAATTCAGATGATGAGGTTGACGATTTTGTGGCTAGTGAGGCCACATCCAAGAAGAAGGCAGTACCAGACCAAGTGCCAAGGATATAACTGCTCTGAGGAAAGTTCCTCTATCCAAGTCTGACAAAGCCACAGCTCCAGGAGAGACCATGACATTCACACTTGAGGAGCCAAGTGACTCAGAGACAACAGCTGATGCAGGAAAGAAGAATAAAAGGCCAAGGAAGACAACTGCTCGTGTTATTGGCAAATCTTCCATTATGGAAGATGATGATGATGATGATGATGATGAGGAACCAGCAGCTGAAGCACCTCCAGCCAAGACTCAGAAGCTCATGTCTGATGCTATGAAGTCTGTTGCCCCCTCCAAGCCCAAGCCCAAGCCCAAAGCTCCTGCACCTAAGAGATCAGCAAGAAACATTTCTACTAGTGAGAAGAACAAGGCCAGTGCCTGAAGCTGAGATTGAGATTGAGCCACTAGTGCTCAGGAAGTTGAGACCCAAGATTCCAAAACATGACAATGCTCATCCAGTTGCAGAAAATATGACCTGAGGAAGGACAAAGGTTTGCGCTAGTGGAGATTGATTGATCCATATGCTACAAAGAGGAGAATTGCTTGTGACTATCTTTTCCACACCAGAGAGCAACAAGACTTCTATGAGACAGTGTTGCTTGACAAGAAACCAATAGTCAGTGACATGAAATGGGTAGATTGGAAGTACATTGATGCAAATGAGGACAGCTTCCCCCATGTTCGTGAGAATTTCAAGAGTGCAGGTGTTGATGACTTTGTTGGTAAGAAGCCGACAAAGTGGAATGATGAGATGATCATGCAATTGTACTCCACAGCATATTTTTGTCCAGATGGCAGAATAGTGTGGATGACTGAAGGACATGGGTACCAGTTGACCATCTGAGAATGGGCACTCTTCTTGATGCTCCAAAGGAAGAGGAGAATGACATTGATGTCTATGCAAAGCCAAAGATGGGTCATTATTCAGTGGAAACATGTACAAGCTTATTCCTGAAGATGATGTGTTAACTCATAAGCTTGGTTCAGTGAAGCACTTGCTTGCTGGTTTGGCCACCACCAACATAATATTGAGGCACACTCTATTGCCCAACTCTGGAGATGACAAGATGATCCGTGGCCACTCCATCAACTTGTTGCATTTGTTTGATACACCACAGAAATTCAAGGTCATGAACCTGATAGTTGAGACACTCAAGAGAACCGTAGCTGACCAAAAGAGATCAGGTGAATTTGCTCCGCACATTCACTTGCTCATCAACTCCCACTACAAAACAAATACACTTCCGTGATGATACGTGTTTGTCACAGTAGGTCACGTTTTCTGTCATGCATGTACATCCATGACGATTTTATGACAGAATCAAGATAGTCATACCTGTGCTGCCGTAGAAGTGTTCCATGACAATACCAAGATTATCATCACGGAAGTGTCCACTTCCATGACGATAAATGGCGCATCATAGAAGTGCTTTCGTCAAGGGTAACCGACACGTGGCATCCACCGTAACGGGTCGCCGTTAAGCTATCGGGTTCCGGTTTGGATCTGATAACCCGTTAACAGCCCCAACCAATGGGGATTTTCCACGTGTAAAATTCTCATTCGCCGGAGGATCCACGTGTCGGCTTAGAGTTGGGACAGATGTCATCCACTCATAGTACGTGAGGCACCTATGATACGTCAGCACGTGGCAAGGACCAATAGTGGCCCATTCCGGTGAAAAAGGTCGGCCCAGTAAAAATTAGCAGGCCAGCTCATATAGGGCCTACTTGTGTCAGGTCCATTTAAGCCCATGGCCCATACGAGATGTGCCAATCCGGCCCGGCAACGGCCCGTTAAAGATTTGACACCATTGCAGCCCATCGTCAGTTCGAGCCCGTTAACAGCCGGCTATATATTTGGGCTCAATATCGGCCCGATGTGGTTTCGGCCTGTTAACGGCCCATTCAAGGGGCCAATTTTCAGGATGTACGTCTTTCGGCCTTTTAGCGACCCATTTAAGTGTTGGGCCAATTTCTGGCCCGATGTGTCTTTCACCCTGTTAACTGCCCATAAATAAGTTGGGCCATTTGCAGTCGGACCTGAGTTTTGGCCTTTTAACGGCCCATGCTCTTCATGGTCCAATACCAGCCCAGTTTCTCTTTCGGCCTGCTAAAGGACTACAACGCAGTTGGGCCATATACAGTACGACCTGACTTTTAGCCTCTTAGCGGCCCATGCTCTTCATGGTCCAGTATGAGCCCCCTTTCTCTTTCGGCTTGCTAAAGGCCCATAGTATAGTTGGGCCATATGTAGCCTGACCTTAGTATCGTCCTGTTGACGGCCCGTGAAATCAAATGGGCCCACCTGTTGCCCACTTCGATGTCGGCCTGTTAATGACCCGGGAGGTAACAAGGCCGAGCATTAACTATCGGCTTGTTTCAATTATAGCGACCCAATAGAGCTTTCGGCCTGGTTACGGCCGATTAACTTAATGGGCCCACTAAAGTTCGAACATGTCTGTAGGCCCAATTAGATAATTTGAGCCCAAATTATGCACACGACCAAAACCGATCAATCAAAGGCCTATGAGAATTTTGGCTCATGCGAGCCCATTGGGGAAGCCCATTAAGGGCAGTGGGCTGCTTCCTTCATATAGGGCCCACGACTGTTCGTGCTAACTAATAATTTCACTGCTTTTTTAGCTTCCTAGAGACCAGTTAGCTGGAATGTGAGGCGCGCTAAGCAAAGGTACGGAATACAAGGAAAAACATTGCACATCCATCATATATTATAGGAAATTACATCCACCGGGCAATGAAAGATTGATGCCAGTGCAAATAAATGAACAGAACCTAACGATCTACAATGTCACAATCTGCAACCTTAGCGCAGATGACGCCCATAAGCATGTGAGCAAGTTCTTCCTGCTTTGCTACACTGTCTCTGAAAACATTGAACAGTTGTTGTTGCTCAAGAATGTGCACCTCTGATTCCTCCACGATTTCCATCATTGCTTCAGCCAGTAATTGGTTCACAAACATACATTTTTTTCATTGCATTCGAGACAGAGGAAACTGAACAGATTCATATGGCGATTTTGGCAGGCTTGTATTATTGATAGTGGAGAGTGTCTCGACCACTGCATCATAACATAAATTAGGAGGGGAAACCAAACAGATTAATCAAAAGTTATTGCCATATTACCAGGCCTAGATTTATTGGAAAGAAACAATGGGGTTGCCCTGCTGTTTTTAGAGTTTGTCTTCTTATCTTCAGCAGCCTGCACCGAATTAACACACTAGCATTGCTATCATTGGCCAGGTCAGATAATAGGAAAGCAACACTGACACAACGAACATTTGGGCAACCAGACCACACCAGCCTACACCAAATTAACACAATATGGCACAGCTATCATCAGCCAGGTAAGGTAATACGAAAGCAACATTGAGACAATGAATGAATGGGCAACCATAGCAGCACAGCAATTTAGTAATGTGCATGATATGAGATAGTACACTCATGCATCTCAGTATGCAAAACTACCAGGCAGTTTTCCTTACAAAAATCAACATTGTCGCCTTTAATTATACATTTTGCTACAACAAAATTTAGATCAGATAAAGGTTGGATTCACGCCAATTAACAAAATACATGCTGATGTAAAAATATAGTGATATACAACAGGTACTTACATTAGCATTGGAGCACAGAGAATTCCCTCAAGATACTATCCTGAATACGATCCCAGTGCAGAAAGTCTTCTATCCTTTAAGCTTATTTTCTAAAAGAGAGATGGGTAAGAAACATGTAGAAAATATGATCAGAATGCTATAAAATTTCATGATGCGAGGATACGCACACGCTTCTTAGAATGGAGTTGACATATTTTTGCTAGACTGGAGCGGACTAGTTCTTTGGCCACTCGAATCTGCTTATTATCGGTAGGAGTTGGGTTTCTCTATGCTGGAGCAGTAGCTATGAAAACTGGAGTTGGTTTACTATCTCCTGGCGTTTGGATCTTTTGCAAAGTTTGTAACCCTTCAGATTCTAACATAGCCGTCTTCCCCTTGCATGCCTTATATAGAAGAATGGTGCTTTAATTATAAAACATGCTACAACAGAGAGAAGGAATAGGTACTGAAGTGTCACGACCGGATTTTCAATAAAAATATTTATTGAGAAAACGATCCCTTTTACGGACCGGTAGAGAAGAATTCCTCCTCACTGGTAGACAATGTCTTGATCACAGAAGAAAAACCAGGAGTACTAAATATAATACAAGGCTGAGCGGAGACTGCTCAACAATTTATTACAAGCTCGCCAATAAAACATAAAGGCGGATAGGGTGGCATAACTACTGACTCACGATAAAAAAACGGTGGTGGATATGTCACAGAGAAGTGGGTGACATGACTCCTGAATCTAACAACTCTTCGAGCGTCGGAGTGAGGCTCGAAGATCCTTATTGTGGGTGGCGAAAGCGTATATAATACAAGTGACCAATATCCAGGATCGCACGGGACTGACTGGGATTCCTCTAGGCGTCGGACTCACTATCAAACTCTTCATCCATGAGATCGCCTTCGTCGACATCTGGCCAAATCAACAAGCCAGGTGAGTACTATGAAAGTACTCGCAAGACAGTTCGGACATAAGATATAACAAATGTAAACATGATGCATATGAACAGATTAATAGAGCGCACTCAAACAACGAGATGGCAATGCATGGGAAATAAAAGGGAAGTCGGGCGGTAGTCCTCCCGAAATCCCAAAGTAATACTGAAGGCCAATCGAGTGTCTGAATGACTCCTCGAAAGGATACAAATGAAATAACAATGCCGCAGTCGGGCGTCAAGGCGACACCACATAAAGGGCTTATAATGGAAAATAAATGACAGTGCGTCCCACAGTCGGACGTCTGAAGCGACATCACATAAAGGGCTTATATTGAAAGTAGATGACAAGAGTGCCACAGTCGGACGTCTGAGCGACATCACATAAAGGGCTTATATCAAAAGTAAATAACGGACATGCCACAGTCGGACGTCTGAGCGACATCACATAAAGGGCTTATATCGAAAGTAAATAACAGGAGTGCCACAGTCAGATGTCTGAGCGACATCACATAAAGGGCTTATATCAAAAGTAAATAAGAGTGCCACAGTCGAACGTCTGAGCGACATCACATAAAGGGCTTATATCAAAAGTCAATAACAAGAGTGTCACAGTCAGACGTCTGAGCGACATCACGTAAAGGGCTTTTATTTCACAACTTAATAATTCAGTAGCTCATGAATTTAATTCATTTCACGGGAATATTCAAGTACGAGATAAAATAAAGGTTAGTCCATCCACAGGAATAACAATTCAAACGGGTATACCACTTAAGCTTGTTCACCGGGGATTTACCACGAGGACTGACATAGATATGGATAAGTTGGCCACGGTCCTTGACCATGGACACGATGACTCGGAAGGATTTGGCTCTGCAGAGTTTGTACTTTAACCACAGCCAACGGATTTCAGTAGTCACAGGGACTAGTTCCGTTTACGGTGTTTTAGGAGAAACACATCTAACCAGTACACACCCATTCAACATTTCGATGCCAGGAATCACCCTCGGCAACGTTCAAGAAAAACTTTGAGACGGGGAGGCTACAACCTCGCGTAGCATGGGTTCAAATTTATATACGCGCGCTCTAAGGGGTGCCCCCCTCTCGGTCCCAACCGAAAACACCCATGCCCCCTGAGCGGATGACTGGCTTTAATCCAGGGCCATGGAACCCTCATCCCGGCCCCTCTATTTGGTGTGTACAAGGAAAGAGGTTAACAACTTACTAAACCGTATTCTTTGCAGAAAACATGTGGCAGCACGAAAGGGGAAGAACGGTAACGTGGCTCGGTCCACGTTAATGTCGGAATTTACGGATGACGTAAGGCTGGCATGCTACAACTTCGAGGGCAACACTTTCTCCGGCGGACGGTGGTTCGGGCGATGGTGGAGAACTCCGGTGGGTGCTGCAAACTCCAAATTGAAGTGCGGGTCAGGAGAGTGGATGTACTAGGAAGCTACTGGCAAGAGCTGAGGGGTAGAGGTGCACGCACGGGAGCGAATCGAGCTAGGTCCCGTGGCGGGTCGAGGCGGCCGGAGTTGGGGAAGAAGGCTCCCTCGGGGCTCTTCCAGTGGCTTGGCGTGGTATTGGTGGTGTGTAGAGGTGGTGTGGGTTCGAGTTCGAGCTCGGGGCCTCCTTTTATAGGCGATCCGATGGGGTGGCCGTGAACGGGATTTCTCCGGCGAGCGATTACGGCAAGGCAGAGGTTGGGCAGGGGGTTTAGGGGGCTAGGCACCATCAGGGAAGATCACTGGTGCCGTTCCACCGCTAAACCTCGGTCGGGCAAGGCGTAATGCGCCGATCCTCGACGGGGCGGCCATACGGGCACGGCGGCGGCAGAGAGCGCGCTCCGCGCCTAGCAGTTCATGACGAAGGGTGGCAGCGTGCACGGGTGAGTGGATGGCCATGCGGCGGTCTCGGGTGGCTTGGGCGGCGCCGTCCATGCTGCGCCTCTCTCTAGCAGCCGCAAAGCCGCTGCGGCCGTCGCTCACGGGTGGCGCACCTCCTCCTGCTCGTCGCCGACGCCCGCAAACCTCCAGGCGATCGTGCGGCGCAGGGATAAGAAGGAGGGAACAGGGAGCAAGGCGCCACCGGGGTACTGGCGAGATCGACAACAGGCTCTGAAGAAAACGACAGTGGTTTACTGAAACTGTTTAACTGAACTCTGAACATTGACAGCAACAGTGTCCATCAGGTGTTCGACGAAATGATTTGGCATGAAGAAAAAAAATTCTGGAGCTGGGACTTCGTGAGGTGACCTCTCAATGCATCCAGAGGCTGCCTGAATTTTCTCAGATTTTTAGGAGGAGGATTCAAATGAATTTCATCAAATTTGGCAAATATGGTCCAAACTTGCAGCAAGCACAATTTGAAAATTTTGAAATGGAGACCAGTGGATCTTCATGGATCTTGGTTGAGGGCTCTAAGGACTAGCTAGGGAATTTGGTTTGGAGACAAAACTCAAAGTAGAATGGGTAGCTCCTTTGTAAATCTCCAAGAGCCAAAGTAGAGGGCAGAAATTATTTTTGATAAGAATTAAATGGAAGAAAATTTATGGGGAGGTTCAACTTGCTGGATTTGAAGTATATCATGATCCAAAGATGGGGAAAGGCTTTTGGGAGGGGATTTCTACTTGGGTCATGGCAAGAGGGATTTTTTTGAAAGGGGCAAAGATCACTCCAAATGCCATAGGATTATTTAAAAGATTTTCAAAAATATTTTTCCAAATGAAAAACCCTTGAGCCAACATGGGATGAAAAACCTCCAAGACCAACAATCAAGTCTAGGGTGAAACCAAACAAACACTTGTCATAAAAGAAATTTTTGAGAGGGAGAGTTCTTTAGAAGAAAATTTTAAATCACATCCTTCAAATCAAATAAAAGTTTGAAAAAGCCAAATAAAATTTTTGGGTGTCACAACACCTACCCCCGTAGGAAAAATCTCGTCCCCGAGATTTCTGCTGATCCTCAAATAGATGTGGGTACTCTGCCTGAAGAAAGTCTTCCCTTTCCCATGTAGCTTCATCCTCGGTGTGGTTGCTCCACTGAACCTTGAAAAATTTAGTTGTTTTCTGACGGGTCCTCCGTTCAGACTCTTCAAATATCCTTACTGGCCGTTCTCTGTAGGTGAGATCTGGTTGCACATCAATGCTCTCATGAGATACATGCTTTTCCGGGTTACTCACACATTTCCTCAACTGTGAGACGTGGAACACGTCATGGACGTCTGAGAGCTCCTTGGGTAGGTCTAGCTGGTAGGCTACTGTGCCTCTTCGTGCAACTATACAGAATGGTCCAATAAATCTTGGGGCTAGCTTCCCTTTAATTTTGAACCATTGCAGGCCCCTCACAGGAGACACTCGTAGGTATACATATTCACTGGGTTCGAAGCTGACCACACGATGTTTCCGATCGTAATAGCTCTTCTGTCGGCTTTGAGCTGTCTTGAGTCTGTCCCTGATCTGTTTAACCTTCTCCTCGGCCTCCTTGAGCATGTCTGGGCCGAAGATACGACTGTCACCTGTCTCTGACCAATTTAGTGGGGTACGACACCTCCGTCCGTACAATGCTTCAAAGGGTGCCATTTGTAAGCTGGCTTGGTAACTGTTGTTGTAAGCAAACTCGGCATATGGCAAACTTTCTTCCCAACTGGATCCATAGGTGAGCACACAGGCTCTCAGCATGTCCTCTAGGATTTGGTTTACGTGTTCCGTTTGTCCATCAGTCTGAGGGTGGTACGCTGTACTGAAAGCTAATTGCGTGCCCAGAGCTTGTTGTAGGTGATCCCAAAATTTAGAGACAAATTGAGTGCCTCGGTCGGATATTATAGTCTTTGGGACTCCATGCAGACAAACTATACGGGAGAGATAAAGTTTGGCAAGCCTTTGAGTGGAGTAGGTCGTCTTCACGGGAATGAAATGAGCAACCTTGGTTAGCCTATCTGTGATGACCCATATGGCATCGTTTCTGCGTTGCGATCGAGGTAGTCCGACGATGAAGTCCATTCCAATTTCATCCCATTTCCACTCAGGTATCCGGTTTGGCTGGAGTAGCCCTGCTGGCTTTTGATGCTCGGCTTTAATGCGCTGACAAGAATCGCAACAAGCAATGAATGCGGCTATATTCCTTTTCATACCGTGCCACCAAAATCTTTCCTGAATGTCTTTGTACATTTTGGTTCCTCCAGGGTGGATCGAGTATGGAGCGGTGTGGCTTTCGGTTAGGATTTGCTGTTTGAGTTCCTCAATGTTTGGTACGCAAAGTCTGTCCCCGTACCATAATATTCCTTCATTGTCTGTGACGAACTCTGAAGCCTTGCCTAGGCTCATTTTTCTCTTTATACCTTCGATGCTGGGATGTCCCTGCTGAGCCTTCTTAATTTGTTCCATTAGGGTGGGATGTATCTCCAGATTTGATACGGTGCCCTCAGAGACCAACACCCTGTTGAGTCTAGCGAACTCCTGCTGAAACTCATGTCTCAAGTTTTGTGGACTGTCGTTGCCCGGGCTGGGGTTCCGACTAAGAGCATCTGCCACTACATTGGCCTTCCCTGGATGATAGTGAATGCCGACATCATAGTCCTTGACCAATTCCAACCAGCGTCGTCGTCGCAAATTTAGCTCTGGTTGTGTTAAAATATATTTAAGGCTCTTATGGTCCGTATATATTTCACAACGGTTTCCCAACAGAAAGTGCCTCCACTCCTTGAGTGCATGAATGACTGCTGCTAGCTCCAAGTCATGAGTAGGATAATTTTCCTCATGCTTCCGTAGTTGCCTGGATGCATACGCGACAACCTTGCCGTCCTGCATCAATACGCATCCGAGGCCCTTCCGGGACGTGTCACAATACACTTCAAAACTCTTGTGTATGTCTGGCACGGTCAAAACTGGTGTTGTTGTTAGTTTCTTCTTGAGTTCTTGGAAGCTTTTCTCGCATGCTTCCGTCCATACAAATTTCTTGTCTTTCTTGAGCAACTGGGTCATTGGTTTTGCCACAGTGGAGAATCCTTCAATAAACCTCCGGTAATATCCAGCCATTCCTAGGAAACTCCGTACATCGGTCACGTTGGCTGGTGGTTTCCAGTCAAGTATGGCTTTGACTTTTTCTGGGTCTACGGCCACGCCTTCTTGGGTCAATATATGGCCTAGGAAACCAACTTGCCTTAGCCAAAATTCACACTTGCTAAATTTGGCGTACAATTGATGTTTCCTTAATTCTCCCAAAACAATTCTGAGATGTTCAGCATGCTCTTCTGGTGTCCTTGAATATAGCAGAATGTCGTCAATGAACACCACAACAAATTTGTCCATGAATTTCATAAACACTTTGTTCATGAGGTGGACGAAATATGCGGGGGCGTTTGTCAGTCCAAACGGCATTACTGTGAACTCATATAATTCGTATCTGGAGGTGAATGCTGTCTTAGGGATATCTTTTGTCTGTACTTTCAATTGATGATATCCCGATCTTAAATCAATTTTTGAGAACACCTTGGCTTGTGCGAGCTGGTCAAACAAATCATTTATCCGTGGCATCGGATATTTGTTTTTGATGGTGACCATATTGAGAGCTCGATAGTCTATACACAGTCTCAGTGTCCCATCCTTTTTCTTGGCGAATAATACTGGCGAACCCCATGGTGAGGAGCTGGCTCGAATAAATCCTTTGTCTAGTAACTCCTTTATTTGCTTCTTCAATTCTACCAACTCTGAGGGTGCCATTCTATAAGGTTTCTTATAGGTGGGAGTGGTGTCAGGTGCTAGTTCAATGCTGAACTCTATCTCTCGGTCTGGTGGCATGCCTGGTAGTTCTTCAGGGAGTACGTCGGGAAATTCGCACACCACTGGAACTTTTCTCAATTCTGAAATGTCCACTTTGTTCAGCTTTGGCTGTCGTGACCGTGGTCTCTCTTGAGCTGTAACCTTTATTGTCTTGCCGTGATGATGAGTGAGAATCACAGTCCGATTGAAAAAAATCTATAAATCCCTTGTTGGTGGTCAACCAGTCCATCCCTAGGATGACATCCAGTCCTTTATTTTCCAACACGATGAGATTAGCCTGAAACTTTAGTCCTTCGAACTCAATGATCACTCCTTGGCAGTAACTCTGAGCGATCTGCTTATTTCCGGGGGACTTGATGATCATAGATTTATCCAAGGGGAGTATCGGAAAACCATGTTGTAAAACAAAACTCTTCGAAATGAACGAGTGAGAAGCTCCAGAATCAAACAAAACCGTGGCAGGTACTGTGTTGACAGGGAACGTACCGAGTACGATGTGTGGGGCATTCTGGGCTTCTTCCCTGGTCACATGGTTCAGGTGACCCTTCCTGTGGTTGTTGTTGGGATTGAAATTGTTGCGCTTGGGGGCTGGATTGTTCCCACCATTGTTCGGCTTGGGGGCCGAGTTCCTTGGTTTTGGGCACTGTTTGGCATAGTGCCCTTCTTCACCACAAGCATAGCAGGTGACCCCTGGACGGTACGTAAAGTCCTTGTCCCTTGAATGAAACTGTCTGGTTGGCCTTATAGCAATCGTCGTGGATTTCTCGCTTCATTCCTCGGAACCTCAGTCTTGCTTCGATTGTTGCGAGCAAGAGTCGTCTTGTCCCTTTTCCGCTTACGGATATCCTCCAGACTGCGGCGCTCATTCTCCAAGGTAATGGCCTTGTCAACCAGAGTTTTAAAATCCGGGAAAGTGTGTACGACCAGTTGGCATCTTAATGCTGGCGCCAGGCCGTCCAGAAATTTTTCCATCCTTTTGTTCTCAGTCATATGTTCATCGTAGGCATAACGAGAGAGCTGGGTAAACTGACTGTTGTATTCTGTCAGTGACATGCCTCTTTGCTTGATGTCATCAAATTCTCTTTTCTTGATTTTTATGATGCTCCTGGGGATGTGTGCCCCACGAAAGCCTTCCTTAAACTCTTCCCAGGTGATGTTGTGTTCACTAGGATGCATGTGTAGGAAGTTCTCCCACCATGCTGCAGCTGCTCCAGTAAGGTAGTGGGGTGCATAAAGCACCTTCTCATGATCTGAACACTACGCAATAATCAGCTTTCTTTCGATGTCTCGAAGCCAATCATCGGCTTCAAGCGGCCTATCAGTGTGAGCAAACGTTGGAGGGCGAGTCTTCTGTAATTCAGACAACTTGGAGTGTGGTTGATACGGCTCACGGTGGTTTCCCATATTGATGACGTGATTCATCATCTCTTGGTGCTGCTGTTAGCTTTGTTCGAAAAGGCGGCATACTTGAGATAAGGCTGCCTCACTGTCTTGTTGATTGGACTGTCCCTGAGTGAAGTTGTTGCTGGTCTGTGTTCCATAAACTTCTTCGATTGGATTTGGCATGGAACGAGTCCACGGACGAGACATTTTCCACTCTAGGGTATTATTTTGCAAAAATCATGAGAAGAACTGTGTGGCACAAGGAAAATCTTGCAAAGACAAAAATTTCAAAAGACCTCAAGATTTTCCGAGAAAATGATTGACTGTGCACGGAGAAGGACTGCTTAGCACATATCTTACACGCGATATGCAAAGATACGGTACATCACTCAGGATGTGCGTACACATTCCTGACATGTTATTAAGGCTAGCACACCCCTCCGGAATGCAGCGCACACAACTACTACAAACTTAAGTACACATAAAACATAACATACATGCAGACGCATCGCGCGGCTACTAGGCGCACTCAGTCGGAGATGGTGAAGATGTCCTTCCCCTTGCCGAGGGTAAGACCCAACGGTGCAGGAGACTCAACCTCCACCTCCTCCCTAGTAGGCTCCAGGCGCGTAGCACTGCGCTGAGGTGATGGCGCGAGTGCGACTGGCGGCAGTGTGGGTGCGGCAGGCGGTGCAGCTCTAACTGGAGTAGGAGCGATGACTCGGTCGAACATCTCAGTGGTAGGCAGACGGCGAGCAGTGGCCAAAATGGCCGGTGAATAAGATGCTGAGGACGAGACAAAAGTCAGTGGCGGTGCCATGTGGAGAAGCTCCTTCCTGCTGGCAGGACCGCCCCGAACTAAGTCCATGCGGGCAGCCACAAGATCGTCCACGAGGTTGTCGAAAGATTCCTCCAGAGCTTTGAGCTATTCGACAAGCATCTCGATAGCTTCATCCCGCTCTCCCCTATGGCAGGCGAATTCATAGTGACAAGTATATGGCACATGGCATGGGAGGTAACGGTAGCGACGAGTCTTCATCATAGGAAGGATATCCCGAAGGCGAGCTATCGCCTCACGGGCGGCCATCTGCATGGCATGCCTCTCCGTAGGCATGGCCCTTCCCACAAAACGGAAGTGGCGAGACGCAGAACGTCCTCCCTTGAATTGCACCACGGCTTGGTGCATAGACACGTCGTCGCTGAGCTTGTGCTGGTAAAGCGTGAACTCCGGACGAGTAGCTGGCCCGATCGCGAGCTTGGTGATGGAGACGAGGAGTTTGACAAACCCCTCGGGCATGCTAGTGAACACCCGAGTCTCGCAGTCGTTGCCAGCCATCTACAGAAGTAGGCAAAAATTCTGAGTAGTCAAATCATAAATTTATGATGACCAACAGAAAATAGCTACATTTGCAAAATGCTGAAAAAGCACCAAAGACACTAATAACCGATTAGCAATCGCACCTAGTGGCTTCCTACAGTCAGCCTGGCTCTGATACCAAGCTTGTCACGACCGGCTTTTCAATAAAAATATTTATTGAGAAAACGATCCCTTTTACGGACCAGTAGAGAAGAATTCCTCCTCACTGGTAGACAATGTCTTGATCACAGAAGAAAAACCAGGAGTACAAAATATATTACAAGGCTGAGCGGAGACTGCTCAACAATTTATTACAAGCTCGCCAATAAAACATAAAGGCGGATAGGGTGGCATAACTACTGACTCACGATAAAAAAACGGTGGTGGATATGTCACAGAGAAGTGGGTGACATGACTCCTGAATCTAACAACTCTTCGAGCGTCGGAGTGAGGCTCGAAGATCCTTATTGTGGGTGGCGGAAGCGTATATAATACAAGTGACCAATATCCAGGATCGCACGGGACTGACTGGGATTCCTCTAGGCGTCGGACTCACTATCAAACTCTTCATCCATGAGATCGCCTTCGTCGACATCTGGCCAAATCAACAAGCCAGGTGAGTACTATGAAAGTACTCGCAAGACAGTTCGGACATAAGATATAACAAATGTAAACATGATGCATATGAACAGATTAATAGAGCGCACTCAAACAACGAGATGGCAATGCATGGGAAATAAAAGGGAAGTCGGGCGGTAGTCCTCCCGAAATCCCAAAGTAATACTGAAGGCCAATCGAGTGTCTGAATGACTCCTCGAAAGGATACAAATGAAATAACAATGCCGCAGTCGGGCGTCAAGGCGACACCACATAAAGGGCTTATAATGGAAAATAAATGACAGTGTGTGCCACAGTCGGACGTCTGAAGCGACATCACATAAAGGGCTTATATTGAAAGTAGATGACAAGAGTGCCACAGTCGGACATCTGAGCGACATCACATAAAGGGCTTATATCAAAAGTAAATAACGGACATGCCACAGTCGGACGTCTGAGCGACGTCACATAAAGGGCTTATATCGAAAGTAAATAACAAGAGTGCCACAGTCGGACGTCTGAGCGACATGACATAAAGGGCTTATATCAAAAGTAAATAAGAGTGCCACAGTCGGACAACTGAGCGACATCACATAAAGGGCTTATATCAAAAGTAAATAACAAGAGTGCCACAATCGGGCGTCTGAGCGACATCACGTAAAGGGATTTTATTTCACAACTTAATAATTCTGTAGCTCATGAATTTAATTCATTTCACGGGAATATTCAAGTACGAGATAAAATAAAGGTTAGTCCATCCACAGGAATAACAATTCAAATGGGTATACCACTTAAGCTTGTTCACCGGGGATTTACCACGAGGACTGACATAGATATGGATAAGTTGGCCATGGTCCTTGACCATGGACACGATGACTCGGAAGGATTTGACTCTGCAGAGTTTGTACTTTAACCACAGCCAACGGATTTCAGTAGTCACAGGGACTAGTTCCGTTTACGGTGTTTTAGGAGAAACACATCTAACCAGTACACACCCATTCAACATTCCGATGCCAGGAATCACCCTCGGCAACGTTCAAGAAAAACTTTGAGACGGGGAGGCTACAACCTCGCGTAGCATGGGATCAAATTTATATACGCGCGCTCTAAGGGGTGCCCCCCTCTCGGTCCCAACCGGAAACACCCATGCCCCCTGACCGGATGACTGGCTTTAATCCAGGGCCATGGAACCCTCATCCCGGCCCCTCTATTTGGTGTGTACAAGGAAAGAGGTTAACAACTTACTAAACCGTATTCTTTGCAGAAAACATGTGGCAGCACGAAAGGGGAAGAACGGTAACGTGGCTCGGTCCATGTTAATGTCGGAATTTACGGATGACGTAAGGCTGGCATGCTACAACAGTACCACCTCACTACCTTTCATGTCACCACATGATCAGGTCATCTCTCATCAAAGATCACGGTAACTTCGGAACACACGGATAATTGCCTTGCATGCAACAAGATACTCACCGATGCTCATATGCCATGCACAACCATTCAAGCAAACATGCAAAACACCTATCATATCAAAGGTTCAAACATGCGTGCCTGGTTCGGAGAAGTCGGAGTCTAGCTCGGCGAAGTTCGCGGCTCCGTCACCTCCTCCGGAACCTACGGTATAGCGAAACCATACACTAACGTGAAAATCATCGCGTGCATAAAAATTGTTCCAAAAATATTCCAAATAAATACTATAAAAAACTAGACAAAATTATAAGACTGACAGAAAAATAATCAATCAAAAATCATCTTTTATTAAAAAGATATAAGGGTTTTAGTCCAGGGACTAATCTGTGATGAAACAGAAAAGAACCAGGGACTTAACTGAGAAAACAGAAAACGATTCGGAAAGGAATGCGCCAGCCCAAAGAGGAAACGCATTCTGCCCGAAGGCGCTTTCAGAAAACGGTTCGAGGGAAATAGAAGAGAGGCTGACGGAGGGGGTCCACACGTCAGGTTCAAAACTTCGCCGGCGCCCGAAGACTGCGGTGGTCGCCGGCGTTGAACCACGGCGAGGCAGGGAGATCGGAGGGTACCAAGAGGTTCAGTGTGTTCTTCCACGTCAGTGGGTGGTGGACTTGGCCGTCGGAGAGCACCACGTCGAGGGCAACACTTTCTCCGGCGGACGGTGGTTCGGGCGATGGTGGAGAACTCCGGTGGGTGCTGCAAACTCCAAATTGAAGTGCGGGTCAGGAGAGTGGATGTACTAGGAAGCTACTGGCAAGAGCTGAGGGGTAGAGGTGCACGCACGGGAGCGAATCGAGCTAGGTCCCGTGGCGGGTCGAGGCGGCCGGAGTTGGGGAAGAAGGCTCCCTCGGGGCTCTTCCAGTGGCTTGGCGTGGTATTGGTGGTGTGTAGAGGTGGTGTGGGTTCGAGTTCGAGCTCGGGGCCTCCTTTTATAGGCGATCCGAGGGGGTGGCCGTGAACGGGATTTCTCCGGCGAGCGATTACGGCGAGGCAGATGTTGGGCAGGGGGTTTAGGGGGCTAGGCACCATCAGGGAAGATCACTGGTGCCGTTCCACCGCTAAACCTCGGTCGGGCAAGGCGTAATGCGCCGATCCTCGACGGGGCGGCCGTACGGGCACGGCGGCGGCAGAGAGCGCGCTCCGCGCCTAGCAGTTCACGATGAAGGGTGGCAGCGTGCACGGGTGAGTGGATGGCCACGCGGCGGCCTCGGGTGGCTTGGGCGGCGCCGTCCACGCTGCGCCTCTCTCTGGCAGCCGCAAAGCCGCTGCTGCCGTCGCTCACGGGTGGCGCACCTCCTCCTGCTCGTCGCCGACGCCCGCAAACCTCCAGGCGATCGTACGGCGCAGGGATAAGAAGGAGGGAACAGGGAGCAAGGCGCCACCGGGGTACTGGCGAGATCGACAACGGGCTCTGAAGAAAACGACAGTGGTTTACTGAAACTGTTTAACTGAACTCTGAACATTGACAGCAACAGTGTCCATCAGGTGTTCGACGAAATGATTTGGCATGAAGAAAAAAATTTCTGGAGCTGGGACTTGGTGAGGTGACCTCTCAATGCATCCAGAGGCTGCCTGAATTTTCTCAGATTTTTAGGAGGAGGATTCAAATGAATTACATGAAATTTGGCAAATATGGTCCAAACTTGCAGCAAGCACAATTTGAAAATTTTGAACTGGAGACCAGTGGATCTTCATGGATCTTGGTTGAGGGCTCTAAGGACTAGCTAGGGAATTTGGTTTGGAGGCAAAACTCAAAGTAGAAAGGGTAGCTCCTTTGTAAATCTCCAAGAGCCAAAGTAGAGGGCAGAAATTATTTTTGATAAGAATTAAATGGAAGAAAATTTATGGGGAGGTTCAACTTGCTGGATTTGAAGTATATCATGATCCAAAGATGGGGAAAGGCTTTTGCGAGGGGATTTCTACTTGGGTCATGGCAAGAGGGATTTTTTTGAAAGGGGCAAAGATCACTCCAAATGCCATAGGATTATTTAAAAGATTTTCAAAAATATTTTTCCAAATGAAAAACCCTTGAGCCAACATGGGATTAAAAACCTCCAAGACCAACAATCAAGTCTAGGGTGAAACCAAACAAACACTTGTCATAAAAGAAATTTTTGAGAGGGAGAGTTCTTTAGAAGAAAATTTTAAATCACATACTTCAAATCAAATAAAAGTTTGAAAAAGCCAAATAAAATTTTTGGGTGTCACAACACCTACCCCCTTAGGAAAAATCTCGTCCCCGAGATTTCTGCTGATCCTCAAATAGATGTGGGTACTCTGCCTGAAGAAAGTCTTCCCTTTCCCATGTAGCTTCATCCTCGGTGTGGTTGCTCCACTGAACCTTGAAAAATTTAGTTGTTTTCTGACAGGTCCTCCGTTCAGACTCTTCCAATATCCTTACTGGCCGTTCTCTGTAGGTGAGATCTGGTTGCACATCAATGCTCTCATGAGATACATGCTTTTCCGGGTTACTCACACATTTCCTCAACTGTGAGACGTGGAACACGTCATGGAAGTCTGACGGCTCCTTGGGTAGGTCTAGCTGGTAGGCTACTGTGCCTCTGGTATGGTAGACAGATGAAGTACATACTGATGAATAACAATGCATAAGGTATTCAGAAGCATGATGTCCAAACTAAGCAGATGGCATTGCGATAGAGTGGAATGATAGTACTTGAATTTGAAAACATGTTATCATGAATGGAATAGGTACTGGAAGATAGGAAGGCATGACATATTTACATGTTATCTGAGGATTTTGCTTTGAATTTCTTTTTCCGTGGCTATGTGGTCTGGAAATTGGAGAAGATGACATGTTCTTCCTTTCCAGAGTGGCTTGTCATCCTCCTATCCATCCCTAGACCACGTCATATTAATCTTAGACCAACCTCAATATTCTTTTCCTTGGGAATATTCCTTTTTCTGCTAAAGAAATAACCCTATTTGCCCTAGGTTGTGAAGCAACCTATATTTCTGTCACTCCCAAAATTTCCAAATAATTCTCATAATTTTTTTTGGGTCATATCTTGCTCAAATATGTCAAAATCCTTCCTTGGCATCATCAAAGATAATTCACAAATAATCCATTTCTCATTTTGCCCTCAGTGGCTTTTTGAGAAGGAAGGGTGATATATCCTTGCTTGATTGACCGCAGACTTTTTGGACACCTTTTCCTATCCATATCATTGCCTCATGCAAAAATTCAACTCAATTTGCCAAGTAAATATTCTTGAGCAATTTTTCCAAGTTCCTGTCTGAGGGAATTCTTTATTAAGGAAGTACTAGCTAGGTTAATCCGAATGAGTTGAAATTTTGCAAGATCCTTCATTTAATAAAATCATGACTCTCCACCAAATTTGAGCTCATGTGAGCCCAGCCCAAAATCTTGGTTTCTGGTCAGATTTTCAGTTTGTGAAGTAACCATATTTTATATTGCTTCATTTGAGCTAAATATTTACCAGGACATTCTCCTAACTATATTAATTCTCTCCACAATTTTTTGGCTCATTTTATCTAGCCAATTTTCCTCAGCTATTTTTCTTAAATTTTGTCCAGAGAGCTGCATTGTGAAGCAAGTACCATTTTGGTATTTCCAAATGGCATGAAAATTTTACAGCAGCTTCATATCATCAACTAACTCATCTACACAAAAATTCACCTCAATCCCATTTGACATGTGAGTGCCACTTCATTGTTTGCATTTCTGTACATAATGGTGGTTTGTACAGCAAGTGCCATTTTATTTCATCCTAATGAGTTGAAAATTTTCATAGATGATCATCTTAGTGTGTGATCACACCATGCCAAAGCCCAGAGTCATTGCACTGTTCTAGCTCTCACAATTAACACCAAACATGTTGTTGTTGAAATGTTTTGGAGCCCCCTGCCGATCTCTTCTTTGCCCCTGGACCGAATTATTTCTTTAGTTGGACTAAGGGTAGCAAGGTACATCTACTGGACATGGTCGAACCGGCCGGAACGTGCCGCTTGCACCAGCTCACACGGTGACCACGCTTGCGTCATGCACATAGCAAGCTCTGGCTCGAACCGGCCGCTGTTCTCGTCTGCTCCCTCCGCATCTCGACGTGCCTCCATGTCTAGTAGCTCCCCCATGAGCCTCTTCATAGTCCCGTGCCCGGGGCCCCTCCTGTTTCGCCGTCGTTTGCTCTCCGTCGAGCTCGCCCGTGCCGCTACCTCCTCTGCTCCATTCTTGGCATGTCGGTCGAGCCCTCTAGAGCGCTCCCAAGCCCTCCCCTCGGATATATATACCTCCCATGTTCCCTCCCGCACCTCGCAGTGCTCTTCTTTACCTTCCCCAACCACCGGAGCTTGTCGTTTCCTCCTCCACCGCCGCGGCCATCACCGGAGCTCGTCTCCAATCTGGCGAACCGAGCCCCTCCACTCCTCCCTGACCTCGCCATCTCTTCTCCTTGTCCCACTCAGCCTCCCCATCCCCTCAGCGAGTCGCCGGAGCTACCGTGGCCGCCGCTCCCTTGGCGGCCGGCGCCGCCCGTGATCTCTGTCGCCTCAAGCCGCGGCAGCCCCGCTCCTCCCCAGCACCCACGGCCAGGCTGGACGACCGCGCCGCCCCTTCCCACATGCACTGGTGCCCTCCCCTCGGCCGGAGGAGGCCGGAGGCACTGGGGGCCAGCGCCGGCAGCGTGCCCTCCCCTGCCTCGCTATCCCGATCGGGAACAGCGTGAGGAGGAAGAAGATAGGGGCCAGGCGGGCCCCCTCTTCCCCGCGGACCCAACTGGTCAGCCTCCTCTTGCCCTATCCAGTCAGCTTAAGTGAAAACATATTTCACTGAATATGCTTTCGTTTAGTGAAGCGCATTTTGATTCTTCTTAGGTTAGAAATATGTTTCCCAGTATAGAAGCGCATTCTTCTAAAAGTCGCTCTCTCTTTTTTTTCCAGCCGCCGGCCGAACCTCTATTTGGTGAACGTTCATCACTTAAAGCAGATTCTATTAGTTTTCTGCCTGACAAGCGAACGGTCACAACTTTTCAACCGTCACTCCGTTTGAGGTGAATCCAACGTCCATATCTTCGTCTCGTCGAGATCTTTCTGTTGGTACCATTTTAACTAGGTGGTCCCAATGTGAAAATGACCTTTATACCCTTGCCCCTAATCAGCCCCCTCCGAGGGAGAGCCCTTTCCTACGATTCCGTCCGCGAGCTTTCCGCACTTCTCCCCGGTGTATTCTTCATCCCCACGCAAGCCACGACAACCACTTGCATGATAGCCATGCAGTAGCCATGGTTTTCTACTTGAACATTTAATAAGTGCTTGTTTGTCTGCAACTGCTATCGTTGTTTCGGTAATGCTTATAGATCTGGGTTCATTTTCATGTGATGCTCTTCTGCATCTTGTTATCTTGTACTTCTTGCTAGTATTATTGTTACATTGTCATGCTTGGTAGTAGTACATGCTGGTCGTAGTGAGGTTCTTTCTGATGCATGCTTATCGTCTGTTATCCAGTACCGTTGCTATGCATGTTCCGTTGCATCTAGCTGGTTATATGCTTACTTGGTAGTATTATCGTCATATTCTTGCATGGTATTTATTTATGATGCTAGTAGTCATGCTATGCTCATGTGTAGTGTCATATTCATGCTCGTCAGTATGCCCTGCTCATTCGGATATATGATTTATTGTTGTTGATATGCTTGATGTTATGTTGCACCTCCATGCTCATGTTGATATCATGCATTATAGTTGCATCTTGTCGTTTTAATATGGCTCAACTTATTGCATTCAAGTTTAACTGGATAATAATCAAACTTGAACAACTGTTGGCTGAGTCATGGTGCCACCAAATCAAGCTGAACAGTGCAGCCACACTTGCCTTATGGGGGGTCCTAACTTTGGTCTATTGTCATGCCTCTCGCCGGTGCCTCCAATGAGGGAAGGCTATGCGCGGGCACTACCTTGGCCGGGTTGGACGGCATAAGCCTTGTGTGCCGTTGTTGAGTATGGATCCATTGTCCCCATTTGGGACCGTTTATGTTTTGCCACGACGGTGGCCGGCCACGTAGGTGGCGGATGTCATGAGTTGACATCGGGGCCACCCATGACTTAGCCCAAAGGGGAGTTTGTCGGAGTGGATGGGAGAGCGTGATGACAATAGATCGGTTTTGTCGAAACGTCGTTGGTCCACCCGAATGGGAGTGCGAGGCCATGGGTTCCGTGGTGTGGGTACAACGTGCTAACTTCTGCAAAGTGTGTGTTAAATCTATCGATAGCCGCGCCCGGGATATGGGCCCAGTTCTTAGTCGGTCACACTATGGGTCAACAGTAATAAAAATGTGTTTAATAACAACCCCGGTTCGATGATGAGAGAAGTTGGTTGATATTTATGTGATTATGAAGGATCACAGTGGTATCGAGGATACTGAATTGTTGGATATTTGTGGTGTTATGCGAGAGTCAAGGGTAAAGGTCAAGCTCCTTGTGGTCATGTAATGATTACTACGTTATTGTTAATACCAAGCTTGATTGGATCCTGAGATGATCGTGTGATGGTAATCTTATGCATGTAATGGTTACTGATACGTCTCCAACGTATCTATAATTTTTTATTTTTCCATGCTATTATATTATCTGATTTGGATGTTTTATATGCATTAATATGCTATTTTATATGATTTTTGGGACTAAGCTATTAACCTAGAGCCCAGTGCAAGTTTCTGTTTTTTCCTTGTTTTAGAGTTTCGCAGAAAAGGAATACCAAACGGAATAAAACTTTCTCCATGATTTTTCTTGGACCAGAAGACTCCCAGGAAACTTGGAGTGCAAGTTAGAGGAGCTTTGAGGCGGACACAAGGGTGGAGGGCCCGCCCCCCAACCTTGTGGGCCCCTCGAGAGTCCCCTGACCTAGATCTTCCGCCTATATATACTCTTATACCCTATAAACTTCCAAGGGAGCCACAAAACCACTTTTCCACCGCTGCAACCTTCTGTACTCGTGAGATCCCATCGTGGGGCCTTTTCCGCCATCCTGCCAGAGGGGTATTCGATCACGGAGGGCTTCTACATCAACACCATTGCCTCTCCGATGAAGCGTTAGTAATTTACCACATACCTACGGGTCCATAACTAGTAGCTAGATGGATTCTTCTCTCTCGTTGATTCTCAATACAAAGTTCTCCTCGATGTTCTTGGAGATCTATTCGATGTAATACTCTTTTGCGGTGTGTTTGCCGAGATCCGATGAATTGTGGATTTATGATCATGTTTATCGATGAATATTATTTGAATCTTCTCAGAAATCTTATATGCATGATTTGATATCTTTGCAAGTCTCTTCGAACTATCTATTTGGCTTGGCCAACTAGATTGGTTTTTCTTGCAATGGGAGAAGTGCTTAGCTTTGGGTTCAATCTTGCGGTGTCCTTTCCAGTGAATGTAGGGGCAACAAGGCACGTATTGTATTGTTGTCATCGAGGATAAAAAGATGGGGTTTTAATCATATTGCTTGAGTTAATGCCTCTACATCATGTCGTCTTGCCTAAGTGTTACTCCATTCTTTATGAACTTAATACTCTAGATGCATGCTGGATAGCGGTCGATGTGTGGAGTAATAGTAGTAGATGCAAAATCGTTTTGGTCTACTTGACACGGACGTGATGCCTATATTCATGATCATTGCCTTAGATATCGTCATAAATTTGCACTTTTCTTTTAATTGCTCGGCAGTAATTTGCTCACCCACCGTAATATTTTCTATCTCGAGAGAAGCCTCTAGTGAAAGCTATAGCCCCCGGGTCTATTTTACATCATATTAGTTTCCCGTCAACTTGCCAATTTCTGTCGTCGTTCTTTTTCTTTCCGTTCCATATACCAAAAATACCAAAAATATTACTTTACCATTTATCATCTCTATCAGATCTCACGTTGCAAATAACCATGAAGGGATTGACAACCCCTTTATCGCGTTGGGTGCAAGGTTGGTGTTTGTTTGTGCAGGTATTCGGTGACTTGAGCGTAGTCTCCTACTAGATTGATACCTTGGTTCTCAAAAACTTAGGGAAATGCTTACTCTACTTTGCTGCATCACCCTTTCCTCTTCAAGGGAAACTCCAACGCAAGCTCAAGAGGTAGTAGGAAGAATTTCTGGCACCGTTGCCGGGGAGATCTACATCAAGTCAAGACATACCAAGTACCCGTCATAAACTCTCATCCCTCGCATTACATTATTTGACATTCGCCTCTCGTTTTCCCCTCGCCCACTTCTAAAATGATTTTCGAAAAGAATCACCTTTTCTTTGCCCCTCTTCCGTTCGACTTTTCCGTTTGCTCGTTTGTCACCACCATGTCTGAAACTGGGGATGTTATCGCTGAAAATCTTGAGGAGAATCTTGAAACTTGCTCTTTGTATCCTCGAGCTAAAAAGCCTCCTAACTACAAAACTAAAATCTTTCGTATAGGAGATGGTAATATTTTAGGGAAAAGTATTATTCAAGAATTCTTTGATTGTACCGGATCCTTGCCTATTAATAAAAGAACAATTGTTCTTGAGACAAATTGTTATGATGATGCTATTGTGATGCTTGTTGAGAAATTAGAAAGAAAAATTGTGCATCTTCATCCTTCTTTGCAAACAGTATTTTATGAACTCCCTAAAATCAATCACCCTATAGCTAAAAAGATTGCCACTATTATTCTTATGCGTGAATTTGATTTTATTATCCAAGAAGCTAGGGATATTTTTGCTTTCTATAAAAAGGATGTTGAACACCCTTCAATTATAGACATCCTTCATGATAAAAAACTATGTGTAGTTTGGAATCTAGGGATTATCAATCTTATAGTGAAAATCTTAAGAAAAGGGTTCCCCATTCTGAGATCTCTCAAGCTTTGTATCTTGAAACTTTTGAAGAATTTGATTGGATAACTAGAGGAATTTATGTAGTATTTAATAGGGATTGGTTGAATAAAATGATGAAGGAACCCGTTAGAGACGAGCTACGTATTTTATAGGATGATATTTACGGAGATGATCCCGATTATGGGTTCATGAATGTTAAGTTTAGCAATCAAAGTCCCTTTCACGATCTAAGTTCATCTACGAGGAGGGAGATAAAAGAATGAATATAATTACTTAGACGAGTTTTGGAAGACTTGATGAGAAAATAATTGAATACCGAAGATGAGAATACTTAGATCTATTCATGTTTTATACCTAGCTAAGGGCGTTAAACAGTATCGCTTGTTGGGAGGCAACCCAATTTTATTTTTGTTCTTGCTTTTTAGGCTTTGAATAAATCATTTAGCCTCTGGTTAGATGTGGTTTTGTGTTTTAGTTAGTGTTTGTGCCAAGTAAGACCTGTGGGATAGCCTACGGTGATAGTTAATTTGATCTTGCTGAAAAACAGAAACTTTTGCGCTCCCGAAAACAATTATTATTTTTAGCTGGAGAGTTATTTTTAGTTTATTCTTTGTGCATAAGATTAATAGACAAATTATCTAGGACTTCCTATTTTTTCAGAATTTTTTGAGTTACAGAAGTATTCGAAATATCCAGATTGCTACAGACTGTTCTGTTTTTGATAGATTCTGTTTTTCGCGTGTTGTTTGCTTGTTCTGATGAATCTATGGCTAGTACCGGGGGGTATGAACCATAGAAAAGTTGGAATACAGTAGATATTACACCAATATAAATAAAGAATGGGTTCACAACAGTACCAAAAGTGGTGATTTATTTTCTTATACTAACGGAGCTTATGAGATTTTCTGTTGAGTTTTGTGTTGTGAAGTTTTCAAGTTTTGGGTAAGGATTTGATGGACTATGGAATAAGGAGTGGCAAGATCCTAAGCTTGGGGATGCCCAAGGCACCCCAATGTAATATTCAAGGATGTCAAAAATCCTAAGCTTGGGGATGCCTCGGGAAGGCATCCCCTCTTTCGTCTTTGTCTATCGGTAACTTTACTTGAGGCTATATTTTTATTCACCACATGATATGTGTTTTGCTTGGAGCGTCTTGTATGATTTGAGTCTTTGATTTTTTTTTCCACAATCATCCTTGTTGTACACACCTTTTGAGAGAGACACGCATGAATCGTGATTTATTACAATGCTCTATGTGCTTCACTTATATCTTTTGAGCTAGGCAAATTTGCTCTAGTGCTTCACTTATATCTTTTTAGAGCACGGCGGTGATTTTATTTTATAGAAATTGATGAACTATCGTACTTCAGTTATATTATTTTGAGAGTCTATAAATAGCATGGTAATTTGCTTTGGTTATAAAATTAGTCCTAATATGATAGGCATCCAAAAGGGATATAATAAAAACTTTCATCTATAGTGCATTGAATACTATGAGAAGTTTGATTCCTTATGATTGTTTTGAGATATGAAGATGGTGATATTAGAGTCATGCTAGTGAATTAGTTGTGAATTTGAGAAATACTTGTGTTAAAGTTTGTGAGTCCCGTAGCATGCACGTATGGTGAACCGTTATGTAACGAACTTGGAGCATGAGATGTTTTTTGATTGTCTTCCTTATGAGTAGCGGTCGGGGACGAGCGATGGTCTTTTCCTACCAATCTATCCCCTAGGAGCATGTGCGTAGTACTTTTTCGATGACTAATAGATTTTTGCAATAAGTATGTGAGTTCTTTATGACTAATGTTGAGTCCATGGATTATACGCACTCTCACCTCTCCCCATTGCTAGCCTCTCTAGTACCGCACAACGTTCGCCGGTACCAAAAACCCTCCACATATCCTTCCACAAAACAGCCACCATACCTACCTATCATGGAATTTCCATAGCCATTCCAAGATATATTGCCATGCAACTTTCCACTGTTCCGTTTATTATGACATACATCATCATTGTCATCTTGCTTTGCATGATCATGTAGTTGACATCGTATTTGTGGCAAAGCCACCGTTCATCATATTTTTTATACATGTCACTCTTGATTCATTGCACATCCCGGTACACCGCTGGAGCCATTCACATAGAGTCATATTTTTGCTTTAGTATCGAGTTGTAATTTTTGAGTTGTAAGTAAATAGAAGTGTTATGATTTTTATTAGTAGAGCATTGTCCCATGTGAGGAAATAAAAAAAGAAATGCCAAAAATAAAAAAAGAGAAGGCCCAAAAAGAGAGAAAAAAAAGAAAAAAAGAGATAAAAAGAGAGAAGGGACAATGTTACTATCCTTTTTGCCACCCTTGTGCTTCAAAGTAGCACCATGATCTTCATGATAGAGAGTCTCCTATGTTGTCATTTTCATATACTAGTGGGAATTTTTCATTATAGAACTTCGCTTGTATATTCCAACGATGGGCTTACTCAAATGCCCTAGGTCTTCATGAGAAAGCAAGTTGGATGAACACCCACTTAGTTTTCTTTTTGAGCTTTCATACACTTATACCTCTAGTGCATCCGTTGCATGGAAATCCCTACTCACTCACATAGATATCTATTAATGGGCATCTCCATAGCCCGTTGATACGCCTAGTTGATGTGAGACTATCTCCTCTTTTTTGTCTTCTCCACAACCACCGTCTATTCCACCTATAGTTCTATGTCCATGGCTCACGCTCATGTATTGCGTGAAAGTTGAAAAGGTTTGAGAACGTCAAAAGTATGAAACAATTGCTTGGCTTATCATCGGGGTTGTGCATGATTTAAATGTTTTGTGTGATGAAGATGGCGCATAGCCAGACTATATGATTTTGTAGGGATAAGCTTTCTTTGGCCATGTTATTTTGAGAAGACATAATTATTTTGTTAGTATGCTTGAAGCATTATTGTTTTTATGTCAATATTAAACTTTTGTTTTGAATCTTACGGATCTGAACATTCATGCCACAATAAAGAGAATTACATGGATAAATATGTTAGGTAGCATTCCACATAAAAAATTCTGTTTTTATCATTTACCTACTCGAGGACGAGCAGGAATTAAGCTTGGGGATTCTTGATACGTCTCCAACGTATCTATATTTTTTATTGTTCCAGGCTATTATATTATCTGATTTGGATGTTTATATGCATTAATATGCTATTTCGTATGATTTTTGGGACTAAACTATTAACCTAGAGCCCAGTGCCAGTTTCTGTTTTTTTCCCTTGTTTTAGAATTTCGCGGAAAAGGAATACCAAACGGAGTCCAAACCGAATAAAACTTTCGCCATGATTTTTCTTGGACCAGAAGACACCCAGGAGACTTGGAGTGCAAGTCAGAGGAGCTTCGAGGCGGCCACAAGGGTGGAGGGGGCGCCCCCAACCTTGTGGGCCCCTCGAGAGTCCCCTGACCTAGAACTTCCTCCTATATATACTCTTATACCCTAAAAACATCCAAGGAGCCACGAAACCACTTTTCCACCGCCGCAACCTTCTGTACCCATGAGATCCCATCTTGGGGCCTTTTCCGGCATCCTGCCAAAGGGGGCTTCGATCACGGAGGGCTTCTACATCAACAACATTGCCTCTCCGATGAGGCGTGAGTAGTTTACCACAGACCTACGGGTCCATCGCTAGTAGCTAGATGGCTTCTTCTCTCTCTTTGATTCTCAATACAAAGTTCTCCTCGATGTTCTTGGAGATCTATTCGATGTAATACTCTTTTGTGGTGTGTTTGTCGAGATCCGATGAATTCTGGATTTATGATCAAGTTTATCTATGAATATTATTTGAGTCTTCTCTGAATTCTTATATGCATGATTTGATATCTTTGCAAGTCTCTTCAAACTATGGATTTGGTTTGGCCAACTAGATTGGTTTTTCTTGCAATGGGAAAAGTGCTTAGCTTTGGGTTCAATCTTGCGGTGTCCTTTCCCAGTGACAGTAGGGGCAGCAAGGCACGTATTGTATTGTTGCCATCGAGGATAAAAAGATGGGGTTTTCATCATATTGCTTGAGTTAATTCCTCTACATCATGTCATCTTGCCTAATGCATTACTCCGTTCTTTATGAACTTAATACTCTAGATGCATGCTAGATAGCGGTCGATGTGTGGAGCAAAAGTAGTAGATGCAGAATCGTTTTGGTCTACTTGACACGGACGTGATGCCTATATTCATGATCATTGCCTTAGATATTGTCATACTTTGCGCTTTTCTATCAATTGCTCGGCAGTAGTTTGTTCACCCACCGTAATATTTTCTATCTCGAGAGAAGCGTCTAGTGAAACCTATGGCCCCCAGGTCTATTTTTCCTCATATTAATTTCTTGTCAACTTGCCAATTTCTGTCGTCGTTCTTTTACTTTGCAATCTTTTACTTTCCGTTCCATATACCAAAAATATTACTATACCGTTTATCATCTCTATCAGATCTCACATTGCAAATAACCGTGAAGGGATTGACAACAACTTTATCGCGTTGGGTGCAAGGTTGGTGTTTGTTTGTGCAGGTATTCGGTGACTTGAGCGTAGTCTCCTACTGGATTGATACCTTGGTTCTTAAAAACTGAGGGAAATACTTACTCTACTTTGCTGCATCACCCTTTCCTCTTCAAGGGAAAAACCAACGCAAGCTCAAGAGGTAGCAGTTACGAGGTAACCCGAGCAGAGTAAGTTTGTGCACGGTAGTGTCATCATGTTCATATGTTCATGCCATGTTCATATTGTTCTAGCTGTATCATGCTCATCTTGTTCATGCTATGATTGATCTGATAGTTACATGTTAATCCTTTTTAACCTGTAATTGCCATGTTGTTGTTTGTCTTGATTGCCTTTGGTTGCTATGAGCATGCAAGTACATTCAATGTACTGACCTGGCGTGCCATGCCAGTTTGCAAGTCATGCCGGATTTGATTGCTTGTTTGCCTTGGATTCCTTGTTTACGCGCTAGGATAAGCGTTGCAGCCAGAGTCCCTGCGGAGTGGAGTTCATCGTCGTCGTCGCTGTCCTGCTGCTAGAGTTATTCCGCTGCTTCGTGTTGTTCTGCTGCTGGCATAGAGCAACCGTGGCAGGCGTAGTGTCACTGTGCCGATGTAATCACCTTGTACCCATATAGATTGTAATAAAGAGCTGATTTGTTCTATGCTAAGTAGTGTCGTATTCCAGAAGACTTCTCCTCGATCTCTGGGCTGGAATACGGGGTGTTCCGGTTTCTCTGAGCCGGGGTGCCACAAGGCCTAGTATCAGAGCAAGTCTGGTTGTAGGACGCCCTAGCTCGCGCAGGCATTAGAATGCGGTAGTATAGAGTCCGGTTGGTTTGTTGTACTTGTTTGCTGCATTTGTTTGTCGCATAGCATGCATATAGATTATTATCTGGTCGCTGATAGTAATCTTGTGTGTGTAGGTGGTATCGGTTTCGATCCACTACCTGCATCCTTCCTCTTTGCATACCCGCTCTTCGGTGTTTGGCGTCACCTCTGTCCCAGCAGACTGATGCCCTGGTACCGAGTGTTCCAGACACCATTTGCAGGACTTATGCTCGGATATCGCGTTGATATATTTCCATCATCCACCCTTATCGTTTTGGTGATATACATTTCTCTATCCCGAACCGCACACTTCATCTCATCCCTTTGGCAACCCTTACTGATCCTTGTCATCAGAAAATGGCAATGCCAGCAAGCCAAGCTTTCCACCGCTATCATTCTCTGTCATCCAATTCTTTGGACGTGTATGGTTCCCTTTCGTACGCTTGATGATGATGTGGTCGTGACCTCCGTGTTCCACCCCATCATCACCAAGTCCATCCTTGCCTCTGTATCCATCCAGTTGCAACTGGTGTTCAGTCAGAGCTTGGTGTAGCCTTGGTTACACCAACTCCTTCCACACGTGGATTCGCTTTCGCGCACACCGCCACAGCATATTAGATCATAATACCAAAGTTTCCGCGAGATTTGTGTGCTTAGGTATGCATCCATATTATTGTGGTGAGTAGCAGTAATATGTGATGTTGCTTGATTTTAATATTATTTGTACACTTTTATTTCCATCGTTTCTTTTGCTTCTTTCTTTGGGCCTTCGGTGTTACCTATTTTCCCCTTATTAAAGTTGCTCATCAACCTCCATCGGACCCTAAGAATCAGCAAGGAATGCATATATTTGGAAGCTCAGCTAAACAGGATGGAATTCTCAGCCGACTGTAGTGAAATGAGGAATATCTGATCATGATGCTGATAATCAAGTTTGCATTAGTGTGCACTCCTCACAACAGTACGAATAATCAAGTCCACCCTAGTGTGCACTCTTCATAGCAGTAATCAACAAATCAGCAAGAAGATGAATTGCGTGCAAGAACATAGTATATTATCAAAGGTAACCATTAGCAGGAGTATTATGATGGTATATATGTGGTGCCCAGTCCGCATATCACAACAAGAAACTTCTGGCATAAGCCACCCAGTCTTCCCTCGCAAGCTACTAGAGAAGCTTCCAGTGCAAGATTCCTCTATCTTCCTCAGTGCGATACATGGATGACTTCCCGTGCAAGAAGCTCTGTCTTCCTCAGTAAACAACTACGAAAGCTTCCGGCATAAGGTACCGAGTTTTCCCTAGCAAGTCTTTAAGGGGGGAAGCTTCTGAAGCACAATAATCAGTCTTCCTCAACAAGGTACTCTCGATGGTTTCCAGCATAAGCCATCCAATCGTCCTCAGTACGGCATTGGTGCAAGATATTGCACTGTGAATTGACAGCTTATGGCAGTGCATCCCAAGAATCAGATCTGCAAACAGTTTGGTCAGAAGCAAGAATCAGTCAGAACACAAGTCTGCCTCGGGAATTAAATTCTCATAAATATTGTGAGCATGCTGCCAAGTTCTTGCAAGCCACTGGTATGATGATGAAGTCAAGGTAAGAATCCGAAGTCCTCACGAGTTATGCAAGAATAAGAAAGCAGTTATACACCTCAGTTGGTAATGCCAGAACCGACAAATTTTGGAGAAAGACAACATGGGACAACAAACTTTGGTAGACTTATTAAGGCCAGTTTCCTCATACCCGACAAGGTGATATCATTCACCCTTGTCACCACCTTGTATGCTTGACGACAAAAATGAGTTATATGCAAGTACGTGTGAATCTAGTATAGTTTCTATCACACGATACATGCCCAAGGATAAGTTATGATCGCAGAAATATTGCACCCAACAGTATCTATGGCCACACGAAGAAGGAATATGACCAAGCTCTTTCAGCAAAGGATCCAGACAAAGAGAATAATAATGAAGGAGCAAGACTGATAATTGTTGCATGACCCACATGGTGTAGATACCCCGGACAATCTAAGTCAGCATCGATCGCCATGAATATTCACCTAAGGGGTCTACTCAATTTTGGTAAGGGCCCCATATAAAGGCAACTAGCTTAGTTAACAGTATATGCCCAGGTTTGTCAGTATCGAGTATCTGGGTTTGTGAAGTCAGACCAAAGGTCAATTCAACAGTTTGACTCCAGCAAGTATGGTAAAGCATCACACAGCCTACTATCCCCATGGATATGCCGACAGAATGAATAATCAGGATGATGAATAAAAGTCTTGAGGCATGTGTCCTCACTTATGAGGATCATCAAAGGATAGCCTATCGTGATCAAAATTCTTCTGTCAGAACCATCGTCAGTCAAGTCTGCAGATACTATCATATAATGCCGTGCCCCTTTATGCTGGTCACGACAGGAGACAATCAAATATTTGGTACGGATCTAATACTCAAGACAGTGGAGCCAGTCAAGATGATTTAGAAACTCCTGTGAGAAGTCAGAATCTGTCAGGAGAACGGTTATGATTTACATCACTATTTTGAACCTAGAGGACATGCATTTAGTGGAGAAACCCAATGCAGGGAGTAAGAGCTTGGGTGTTCATCAGGAAAATCTGATCACCACTTCATGAAAGGTTGTCAGTACCGGATAAAACACCCATCAGAAATTACTCTCGCACTAGTGAGACAGGCATATATTTCAGTCATGGTAATCTATCACACTCAGCTAAGTTGGCAGAGACGAAAAGGATTGGAGCCAGTGTAAGCATGAACATGTGAGGTAAGATCTATCAGGATGTGGATACAGTGACGCAAACCACCCCAAAGCCAGTCAGTCAAGTCATATGAAAAATTCAGTGGGAACACTCAACAAGGGAAAAAAGGATACCCGAGTTGGAAACGGTTTCCTTGAGTCAGTATATTCATACTTGTTCCCTGAGCAACCAAATATCGAGGATGATATTTCTTTAAGGGGGGAAGGTTTGTCACACCCTGATTTTTGGCCGTTTCTTTTTCTTTTGATTTTCTGAGGATTTTGCTTTAAATTTCTTTTTATGTGGCTATGTGGTCTGGAAATTGGAGAAGATGACCTCTTCTTCCTTTCCAGAGTGGCTTGTCATCCTCATATCCATCCCTAGACCATGTCATATTCATCTTGGACCAACCTTAATATTCTTTTCCTTGGGAATATTACTTTTTCTGCTAAAGGAATAACCCAATCTGCCCTAGGTTGTGAAGCAACCTCTATTTCTGTCACTCCCAAAATTCCCAAATAATTATCATAATTTTTTGGGTCATATCTTGCTCAAATATGTCAAAATCCTTCCTTGGCATCATCAAAGATAATCCACAAATAATCCTTTTCTCATTCTGCACTGAGTGGCTTTTTGAGAAGGAAGTATCATTTATCTTTCCTTGATTGACCCCAAAATTTTTGGACACCTTTTCCTATCCATATCATTTCCTCATGCCAAAATTCAACTCAACTTGCCAAGTAAATATTCCTGAGCAATTTTTCAAAGTTCATGTCTGAGGGAATTCTTTGTGAAGGAAGTACTAGCTATGTTAATACAAATGAGTTGAAATTTTGCAAGATCCTTCATTTGATAAAATCACGACTCTCCACCAAATTTGAGCTCATCTAACCTTTCCATGTGAGCCCATCTCCAAATCTTGGTTTCTGGTCCGATTTTCAGTTTGTGAAGCAACCATATTTTATATTGCTTAATTTCAGCTAAAAATTTACCAAGACAGTCTCCTAACTATATTCACTCTCTCCACAAATTTTTGGCTCATTTTATCTAGCCGATTTTCCTCAGCTATTTTTCTTAAATTTTGTCCAGAGAGCTGCAATGTGAAGCAAGTACCATTTTGCAATTTCCAAATGGCATGAAACTTTTATAGCAGCTTCATATCATCAACTAACTCATCTAGATAAAAATTCAGCTCAATCTCATTTCATATGTGAGTGCCACTTCATTGTTTGCATTTCTGTACGAAATGGTGGTTTGTACAGCAAGTGCCATTTATTTTCATCCTAATGAGCTGAAAATTTTCATAGATGATCATCTTAGTATGTTATCACACCATGCCGAAGCCCAGAGTCATTGCACTGTTCTAGCTCTCACAATTCACACCAAACAATTCGTTGTTGAAATGTTTTGGAGCCTCCTGCCGATCTTTTATTTGCCCTAGACCGAATTATTTCTTTAGTTGGACAAAGGGTAGCAAGGTCTAGCTAATGTACATGGTCGAACCAGCTAGAACGCGCCGCTTGCACCAGTTCACATGGTGACCATGCTTGCTTCATGCACACAGCGAGCTCTGGCTCGGTTCGTCCGTTGTTCTTGTCCGCTCCCTCCGCTTCTCGACGTGCCTCCATGTCTAGTAGCTCCCCCGTGAGCCTCTGCATTGTCCCGTGCCTGGGGCCCCTCTTGTTTCGCCATCGTTTGCTCTCCGTCGAGCTCGCCCGTGCTGCTACCTCCTCTGCTCCATTCTTGGCATGTCGGTCGAGCCCTCTAGAGCGCTCCCAAGCCCTCCCCTTGGCTATATATACCTCCCTCGTTCTCTCCCGCACCTCGCAGTACTCTTCTTTGCCTTCTCCGACCATCGGAGCTCGCTGTTTCCTCCTCCACCGCCGCGGCCATCGCCGGAGCTCGTCTCCAATCCGGCGAACCGAGCCCCTCCACTCCTCCCTGACCTCGCCAGCTTCTTCTCCTCGTCCCACTGAGCTCCCCATCCCCTTAGCGAGTCGTCGGAGCTGCTGTGGCCGCCGCTCCCTTGGCCGGCCACCGCCACCCGTGCTCTCTGTCGCCTCAAGTCGCGGCAGGCCCGCTCCTCCCCAGCGCCCACGACCAGGCTGGATGGCCGCGCCGCCCCTCCCGCAAGCGCCGGTTCCCTCCCCTTGGCCGGAGGCACCGGGGGCCAGCGCCGGCAGCGCGCCCTCCCCAGCCTCTCTGTCCCGATCAGGAACAACGCGAGGAGGAAGAAGACAGGGGCCAGGCGGGCCCCCTCTTCACTACAAAAAAAAGACACATCCATGACATTTTGGGCCGAACGAAATTTTTTTCTGTCATACATATGACACTTCTATGACAATAATTGTGACAAAACCCGGTATCATCATAGATGTGGTGGGCTCCTACTTCTATGACAAAAAATCATGACAGAAAATGGGCTTTTCGTCCTGGGCGGGCCGGAGACGCAGCTGCATGACATTCTTTGGGCCGTCCATGACGGAAAAAACCGTGGTTGAAGCGAGGGCGAGGAAAATTTCGGGGAGTTCCCGGTTACAGTGGGAGGTCGGGGGCCGAGCGATGCGCGTTTCTCTCGTACACGTACGCGCGTGTGTGCGAGGCGTTGGCTCTAACTGAACCCGAGCGAGGCGTTGGGCTCTAACTGAACCCGAGCGATTGCACTGCAGGCTACGCGTTACTGAACCCGAGCGATCGATCGATGGCTGTTAACTGAACCCGATCGAGCGATTCCTTCGCTACTGCTGCTAACTGAAGCCGATCGATGCTGCCTCTGGGATGAAAAGTGAGCGTTGCGGGGGGGGGGGTTTGGATGAACAGTGAGCGGTGGCGTTGCCTCTGGATGAACAGGACCCCGTGGTGTGGTGGAGGGCTGGATGAACAGTAGACGGTCGAGGGGTGCCCGTGGAGGGGTGGTTGAACAGGACCCGTGGTGTGGAGGGCTGGATGAACAGTAGACGGTGGAGGGGTGCCCGTGGAGGGGTGGTTGAACAGGACCCCGTGGTGTGGAGGGCTGGATGAACAGTTGACGGTGGAGGGGTGCCCGTGGAGGGGTGGTTGAACAATAGCCGGTGGAGTAGCGCGCGGTGGAGGCTGGATGAACAGGAGCCTGTGGAGGCTGGAGGAGCTCGACGGTAGCCCGTGGAAGCTGGAGGAGGTCGACGGTGGAGATGAACAGTATCTTGTGGAGTCCTGTTTTGCGGTACGCCACACCCCTCCCGATGAACAGGACCCCCGTTTCGACCGTAGGAGGTCCGTTTCGTCCGTTTTGCAGTACGCCACACCCCTCCCGATCAACAGGATCCCCGTTTCGACCGTAGGAGGTATGTTTCCTCCGTTTTGTGGTACGCCACACCCCTCCCAATCAACAGGACCCTTGTTTCGACCGCGGGAGGTCCGTTTCCTCTGTTTTGCGGTACGCCACACCCCTCCCGATCAACAGGACTACCGTTTCGACCGTAGGAGGTCCGTTTCGTCCGTTTTGTGGTACGCCACACTCCTCCCGATCAACAGGACCACCGTTTCAACCGTAGGAGGTCTGTTTCCTCCGTTTTGCGGTACGCCACACCCCTCCCCATGAACACGACGCATTCCGTTGCCTCCCCATGAACACGACGACGACGTTGTTTCTCCGTTCCGACCCAGCCATGTACATGAGCCCTGGCCGTACGTATGCGCGAGTAGGCGTTCGAGACCCCGCCTGTATGTACACATACGTGGCCATATTTTCTTTCTTGCACCCTGGGCGCTATACGTACGTGTACATGCTACGTGCGCGCCTCTACTACGACACGTACGCGCCTCTACTACGACACGTGCGCGCCTCTACATCCACCAGTTTATATGTACGTACACGTTCGCGACCAGAATGACAACGCTACGTACGCTTCGACCAGGTGGGTCCCGACTGTCAGGCACTTCCTTGCCTGCGAAGATGTAGCTGGTGGGTCCCAGCAGTCAGGGGGGCGAATTGTTTTTTTGCCCGGACGCACTTCCTTGTGTGCGAAGATGTAGTTGGTGGGTCCCAGCAGTCAGGGGAAACGTTTTTTTTTTCACGAAATACAGTGGCCCGTCCGGTGGGTCCCAGCTGTCAGGGGGAGGAATCATTATTTTCCACGTAATAAGGAGGCACTTCCTTGCTGCGGCCGTGGACCCAGCTGTCAGCCTCTCCACGTACAGGCCACGTCCGATGGAAGTCGTTCCTTGACAATGTTGACCACGCCGCACCGAGAGCACCAGGGCGGTGGATCACGGCGAGGCCTAGGAAGGGGACGACGGGGAGCCGGGGAAGACGCGGCAGTGAAAGCCCGCGCAGAGAGGAGTACGAGGGTTCACTAGTTTGGCTGCGCTGTGAGGCTGCCGTCGCCGCAGGGCCTGGCCAGCGGTGGGAATAGTAGGGGGCGGTGAGGCCTCCGCGCCAGCACAGCCGGCCACGGGAGGAAGGAGCATGCGGCACGACCGGCGCTGCTTTGGGCGGCTGGAGCAAGAAGCCAGAGGTTGAAGAAGCACTACGGCCGTTGGATGGACATCGTACGGTCACTGGAGCTAGAATCGTTCATATTGACTAAAGTTGACAAAGGCCCCCGTCCCATTCAACTTAGTAGGCCCACAAGTCAGCCTCCCACCATGGTGGGTCCCAGCTAGCAGGGGGAGTATTCATTTTTTTGTGCGTAGTAAGGAGGCACTTCCTTGCGTGAGAAGATATAGCTGGTGGGTCCGAGCTGTCAGCGGCGGTAACGTTTTTTCACGAAATACAGAGGCCCTTTCGGTGGGTCCCTGATGTCAGGTGGAGGAATCATTATTTTGCGCGTAATAAGGAGGCATTTCCTTGCATGCGGCCGTGGACCCAGCTGTTGGCCTCTCCACGTACAGTCCACTTCAGATGCATGTCGGTCGTTGACCACGTTGACCAGGCCGCGCCGAGAGCACCAAGGCGGTGGACGACGGCGAGGCCTAGGACGGGAACGACACGGAGGTAGGGAAGACTTGGCAGTTGTTTCCCACGCGGAGGGGAGTACGACTGTACGAGGGTTAACTGGTTCGTCTGCCGTCGCCGGAGAATAACAGCAGGTGTGGGTGAGTAGAGGGATGGCTAGGCCAGCGATGGGAGTACGGTGGGGCAGTGAGGTCTGCGCGGCAGCAGAGCCGGCCGCGGGGAGGAGGGAGCAGGCAGTCCCGCCGGCGCTTGTTTGAGCGGCTGGAGCAGGAAGAGCAGAGATTGAAGAAGCACGACGGCCGTTGGATGGCCATCCAACAGTCACTGCTTGTGCGTCAACCTTTTTTTAGGAAAGCCTCAAATCTGTGGAAAACAGCATACAGCCCATCTGCCATTATTTCTAATAATTTACAGCCCATTTGCTAATTATTAAGGTTTTTTTGGAGCCCATATTCTTTTTGTTAGCATTACAGCCCATATTGTGGCCACGGTTAAAAAATTATACGAAATTTTGCATATTTCGGTGCGGTCCGAACTGTTTTTAATCCCGAAATTTCGACTCACATTCAAACTGATTTTAAAAATAAATGTATATCAATATAAAATCCAACAAATTCTCCACGCATAAAAATTAATGTAATTTAAAATCTCGAAATGAAAAAAAGATATTTGAAACTAATTGCCGGTTTGATGTGTTTTAAAAATGTACAGCCCATTTCTCATTACTGATGGGCCATTTTCTCGGCCAGCCGAATGAAAGCTCTCCTCGTCTTGAAAGATTTGCAGCCCAACAGGCCTGACAAAGCGACTTACTTGGCAAATCACAAAAAAACTGGGCTGTGGCCGTGGACCCAGCTGTCAGCCTCTCCACGTACAGTACTCTTCCGATGGAAGTCGTTCCTTGACCACGTTGACCACGCCGCGCGGAGAGCACCACGGCGGTGGACGACGGCGAGGCCTAGGAAGGGGACGACGCGGAGCCGGGGAAGACGCGGCAGTGGAAGCCCGCGCGGAGAGGAGTACGAGGGTTCACTGGTTCGGCTGCGGTGTGAGGCTGCCGTCGCCGCAGGGCCTGGCCAGCGGTGGGAATAGTAGGGGGCGGTGAGGCCTCCGCGGCAGCACAGCCGGCCACGGGAGGCAGGAGCATGCGGCACGACCGGCGCTGCTTTGGGCGGCTGGAGCAAGAAGACCAGAGGTTGAAGAAGCACTACGGCCGTTGGATGGACATCGTACGGTCACTGGAGCTAGAATCGTTCATATTGACTAAAGTTGACAAAGGCCCCCGTCCCAGTCAACTTAGTAGGCCCACAAGTCAGCCTCCCACCATGGTGGGTCCCAGCTAGCAGGGGGAGTATTCATTTTTTTGTGCGTAATAAGGAGGCACTTCCTTGCGGGCGAAGATATAGCTGGTGGGTCCGAGCTGTCAGCGGCGGTAACGTTTTTTTCGCGAAATACAGCGGCACTTTCGGTGGGTCCCTGATGTCAGGTGGAGGAATCATTATTTGGCGCGTAATAAGGAGGCATTTCCTTGCGTGCGGCCGTGGACCCAGCTGTCGGCCTCTCCACGTACAGTCCACTATAGATGCATGTCGGTCGTTGACCACGTTGACCAGGCTGCGCCGAGAGCGCCAGGGCGGTGGACGACGGCGAGGCCTAGGAAGGGGACGACGGGGAGCCGGGGAAGACACGGCAGTGGAAGCCCACGCGGAGAGGAGTACGACTGTACGAGGGTTTACTGGTTCGTCTGCCGTTGCCGGAGAATAACAGCAGGTGTCGGTGAGTAGAGGGATGGCTAGGCCAGCGATAGGAGTACGGTGGGGCAGTGAGGCCTGCGCTGCAGCAGAGCCGGCCGCGGGGAGGAGGGAGTAGGCAGTCCCGCCGGCGCTTGTTTGAGCGGCTGGAGCAGGAAGAGCAGAGATTGAAGAAGCACGACGGCCGTTGGATGGCCATCCAACAGTCACTGCTTGTGCGTCAACCTTTTTTTTAGGAAAGCCTCAAATCTGTGGAAAACAGCATACAGCCCATCTGCCATTATTTCTAATAATTTACAGCCCATTTGCTAATTATTAAGGTTTTTTTGGAGCCCATATTCTTTTTGTTAGCATTACAGCCCATATTGTGGCCACGGTTAAAAAATTATACGAAATTTTGCATATTTCGGTGCGGTCCGAACTGTTTTTAATCCCGAAATTTCGACTCACATTCAAACTGATTTTAAAAATAAATGTATATCAATATAAAATCCAACAAATTCTCCACGCATAAAAATTAATGTAATTTAAAATCTCGAAATGAAAAAAAGATATTTGAAACTAATTGCCGGTTTGATGTGTTTTAAAAATGTACAGCCCATTTCTCATTACTGATGGGCCATTTTCTCGGCCAGCCGAATGAAAGCTCTCCTCGTCTTGAAAGATTTGCAGCCCAACAGGCCTGACAAAGCGACTTACTTGGCAAATCACAAAAAAACTGGGCTGTGGCCGTGGACCCAGCTGTCAGCCTCTCCACGTACAGTACTCTTCCGATGGAAGTCGTTCCTTGACCACGTTGACCACGCCGCGCGGAGAGCACCACGGCGGTGGACGACGGCGAGGCCTAGGAAGGGGACGACGCGGAGCCGGGGAAGACGCGGCAGTGGAAGCCCGCGCGGAGAGGAGTACGAGGGTTCACTGGTTCGGCTGCGGTGTGAGGCTGCCGTCGCCGCAGGGCCTGGCCAGCGGTGGGAATAGTAGGGGGCGGTGAGGCCTCCGCGGCAGCACAGCCGGCCACGGGAGGCAGGAGCATGCGGCATGACCGGCGCTGCTTTGGGCGGCTGGAGCAAGAAGACCAGAGGTTGAAGAAGCACTACGGCCGTTGGATGGACATCGTACGGTCACTGGAGCTAGAATCGTTCATATTGACTAAAGTTGACAAAGGCCCCCGTCCCAGTCAACTTAGTAGGCCCACAAGTCAGCCTCCCACCATGGTGGGTCCCAGCTAGCAGGGGGAGTATTCATTTTTTTGTGCGTAATAAGGAGGCACTTCCTTGCGTGCGAAGATATAGCTGGTGGGTCCGAGCTGTCAGCGGCGGTAACGTTTTTTTCGCGAAATACAGAGGCCCTTTCGGTGGGTCCCTGATGTCAGGTGGAGGAATCATTATTTTGCGCGTAATAAGGAGGCATTTCCTTGCGTGCGGCCGTGGACCAGCTGTCGGCCTCTCAACATACAGTCCACTTCAGATGCATGTCGGTCGTTGACCACATTGACCAGGCCGCGCCGAGAGCGCCAGGGCGGTGGACGACGGCGAGGCCTAGGAAGGGGACGACGGGGAGCCGGGGAAGACGCGGCAGTGGAAGCCCGCGCGGAGAGGAGTACGACTGTACGAGGGTTTACTGGTTCGTCTGCCGTCGCCGGAGAATAACAGCAGGTGTGGGTGAGTAGAGGGATGGCTAGGCCAGCGATGGGAGTACGGTGGGGCGGTGAGGCCTGCGCGGCAGCAGAGCCGGCCGCGGGGAGGAGGGAGCAGGCGTAGACCGGGCAGCCCAAAACCACGTCCCACACTTGCCAAAACTTCGTCCCTCGTTTTCTCTGTGTTTCGCACACTCGACATTGTGTGGGCATTTTGACTGTGCATCATATGAAGATGTGCTATGCATGAATGTTGATCAGCATGATGTTAACTGGCTGGTAGTTCCATTTTCGACCATGAATAAAACTTCCAACATGATGTTAACCCTGTTTGAAAAGGCCGTGTTAATATAAATGCTCTGCCTCTGAAAGTTGCAGTTTCTTATCTGAAACTGAACTTGCAGTTTCTTATCTGAAACTGAAACTTGCAGTTTCTTCTCTGAGAATCACATTGTCTGCACTTTTATACTCCTATGAAACTACATTTTTTTAAGTGCTAAAAATAGATCTCTAGAATTCATAAAATACTTCATATGCTCAATACTGCAAATCTGAAATTCAAAAGACATTCATATCTGAAAGTACTCTCAAAATACACAACACAAAACACAATTCACAACCTGCAAATACTGACAACCCTAAGCTCCTCCTGACAATTCACAACCTGCCCGACTATTGGGCTGGGGGGGGCAGCCCCCTCCTATTCCTCGGCGGCAGACAGCCGCCCCGTGAGACGATGTGAACGGCGAGGGAGACGATGGCGGGGAAGCGTCGTCGGGCCAACTGCTTTTCTCCTCTTGCAGTTGGGTTCGGTCGACGAAGACTCCACCGGCTCGCTCTGGCAGGACACCCTCACAAACGGCACCCTGTAGATGCTCGATCCTTCAATCTCTGGTGGATGCTCCATCTGGGATCGATACTCCCACCACCGCTCCCTCACGATCGGATTCGGTGAATCTGTTTGCTCCATGGCCCAGAGGAGTGGCTCTATGTACTCCGGCGCGACTCCCTCCGGGAGTATCGCCGCCTTTTCGCTCTGTTGCAGATATTTGGCCATGGATGTCGCCGTCGCCGCTAGTTGGTCCTTGTTGTCAAACCAAGACTGTATCTCCAACATCCTAGCTAGCTTCACAGGGTCGCCGTCTGCGATCCTCACGTATCGGTTGTACTCCTCCATCGATCTACTTCTCCACAGCACCTTCACTCGCCGGCCGTGGTTTTTGAATGGAAGAGGAGAGGAGCAGCGCTGGTTTTGGATTAGAACGGGAGAGGAGCAACGCTGGTTTTGGACTGGAACAGGAGAGGAGGGGCGGTGGTTTTGAAATGGAAGAGGAGAGGAGCGGCGCTGCATTTAGATTGGAACAGGAGAGGAGCGGCGGTGGTTTAAGAGGAGAAGAGCGGAAGAGCGGCGCTGGTCTTGGAAGTATTTTTTGTTGTTTTGTGTATTTTGGGTCAAAGTATGACCACATACTGTATTTGACAAGCAAAATGTGAATGCATGTCGCCAAAAATTGTATCGTTTGGTTCGTATCTGAATGTACTTTCAAATTATATTATTTTTGCAACGTATAACATATATTTTATGTGCGAAAATCATGGTCAATTATGACCCAGAATAAAAGGGAGACTAGTTAATGTGGGGTCGCTTTCTTAATTGAAGGGTAAATTGATTTTGATTTTGATCCAGTCACAGCGCGCCGGCCCTCTCGTCCAATCCTAAATCGCTGCCGCACGCTCCTCTCCCTCTTCTCCATTGCAAAACCACCTCCTCTCCTCTCCATCATCTCCATTCCAAAACCACCGTCTCGCCTCTCCCTCTTCTGATCTTCTCCATTGCAAAACCACCTCCTCTCCTCTCCATCATCTCCATTCCAAAACCACCGTCTCGCCTCTCCCTCTTCTGATCTTCTCCATTGCAAAACCACCTCCTCTCCTCTCCATCATCTCCATTCCAAAACCACCGTCTCGCCTCTCCCTCTTCTCTATTGCAAGACCACCGTCTCTCCTCCCATCTTCCAAAGCTAGCACCGGACCACTCAGAAGGACATCTATGGAGAGGATGCAGCAGCGAATCAGGCAGATCGCCGGCGGCGACCAGGCAAAGTTAGCCAGTTGAAGGAGATCCTTAGTTGGTTTGACAATGAGTGGGAGATTTCGAGGACGGTGCGGGCCATGTGGCAATGTATGCGAAAGAGCGAGACGGCGGCGATGAGGGCGGGATGTACATGTACTCCTCGGCGGCAGTCACGCCGCAGTCGTCCGAGTTCATCGAGTATCTCCTCTGGGCGATGGAGCAGACAGATTCGCCCGAGGCGATAGTCAGGCGGAGGTGGTGGCGTACAGGTCGAAGGTCGAGCACCCAGAGGATAACGAATCGATCGAGTATGGTGTGCCGTTCGTGAGGGTGCAGAGCCAGCCGGAGCCACAGGAGTATTCGTTCTCCCACCGCAAGAGGAGGCCGGATGGCGCGACGTCGCTTCCCCGCCGTTCTCCACGGTTCCCTCGACGCTCGCCTCGTTTCAACGGCGGCGGTAGGGTTTAAGGTAAGCTTCGCACTAACCTAATCTTCCACCTGCTCATGCTTACAATCAGTGTGACAGCTAATGAAAATCATGCTTACAATCAGTCTCCGAGTACTACGCCAATCACCCTAAAATAGCTCTGGACCTTTGGGTCAAAGTTGTGACACAGTGTACAAATAAAGAAAAATAGATTGGTGCTTCTTTCAGAAAAGAGTACTCCCTAGAAAACTGCCAATATAAGCTACTAGTATTTGGTTAGATGATTTGCTGCCGAGAAAGATCCGTCCACAGAGAGCGCCACACATCCCACTGGTGGTGGTGGATGCCAATGCGTGCATGCAGCATGGTTGGTGTCGGTAATTTTTACTTGGCACACCTCGCACTCTGCATATATGCCGGTTCCATACGTACATTTGTGCAGTTCCACCAAAATGCAGCTGAATAACCCTGTTTGCACAGATAATGAAAAAGCGTGATTACATTATAGTGGCACTAGTTGATGAAACACACAAAATAAATAGAAGAAAATATTGCGATAGTATCATAGTATGCCATGCTGCGAGGGCGAGATGGGCCCTGCGACGCCTCATACGGTACGCCTCATACTGGACATCGTCCCAAGTCTCCCAGATACACCTTCTGCCAGTGATGAACATCAGTGTACAGCGGTAGTACAAGGAGGCGCCTTGAGACATTCAAATCTCTATTTTTGTACATATCAACTAAAATTAAGCACCCCAGTTTGCAGAAACGCTTAAACATTAACAATGGGACTAGTTGATGAAACATACATTAACAAAGAGAAGCACTTTCTTTATCTACATTGGAAATGAAATGATAGAGATGACACTCGCTCTATTTTAACTGTATTATTACTTCATTTTATCAGTGACACTAGGGTCGAGCAGGTGGCAAACGAGGTGTACCGTGCGTCGCAAGGATGGAGGCCGGGGGTGCTTAGACTGGGATGCTGAAGCTGGCTCTTTCAGTCACCAACATGGATGATTCAATTCATGGGACCTTTTGGTGCAGTTCACCTAAAATGAAGCAATGTCCCGTGAGCTAGCAGCTTCTTCTTCAATTTTTTTAAGAAAAGGGCTCCAGCCCCGGTTCCATTTCCATCAGAAAACGAAACCCACAGAGCTTCTTCTTCATTAGTTGCAATAAAATTGAGCAACATCAAGGTTGGTTGTGAAGCTCCTGGAATGCTCAACTATAATTTGGATATCATTTGTGCAGTTCAACTAAGATCGAGCGTGAAATGTATATCTCTGTTTGCACAAAAAAGGTGGAAAGGAGGGTGACTAACAAGTGATGAAACATGCATCAAATGAAAAGAAGCATGTTCCTTATCTGAATGGCAATCCTACAAGGACAGTAGCAATTTCTAAAGCACTGGCATTGCTAGATATTAGTGTGGGCATTAGGATTAACTATGACAACCGTTAAATACGACATTACTTTGGGCACGGGAGAGTAGGCGGACCAGGACAGTTGCATTTCTAATGAAAAGAACCAACTTATCTTAATGGGAAATTTTAGCAGGACATGTAAAGAAGTGCCATTGATTCATATTACTGGAGGCATTACATTGAAAACAACATTGGTTTAACGTGTCCTTACTTTTAACAGTGCGACTGCTACATTTTACCAGTGGCATTACATAAGAGTGGCTCGGGGCAACAAACATCAGAACAGGATATCTGGGTTGGTCCCATTTTTGTTCGGTATAGCCACCTTATACTGTGTGAGGCTAGCAAATCTAGTGCTGGACTTACTCTGTTGACTTGTCCCCAGTCCCCACTTTCTTTCCTTTTTCAACCAATAGATCGGGTTTATATTGAGTTTGTACTGCGTTTCCCTTTATTTCCCTATTAGACCTAGAGACCAGTTGGATAGCCAGTCTCTGCTACTTTTCGCCCCATTATTTCCTCTTTCGACCAAGTCCTAGATTCAGGTAACAAATCCTCCCCCACCCCCACCCCCTTTCTTCCTTGTTTGAACCAAGTAGTACTAGATTCGAGTGCATGAACTAGTTTTACCTCTTAAACGTAAAAAAATTAGGTGGTTTTCGAACAGCCGATCGATCCTATCTACGAGGGGGCCTGAGAAATAGTAAAAGATACAAATGCAGCGACGTCAGGAGCTCGGGAAGTAGAGCAAGGCCGGTTTCGAAGGAAGTTATACCTGATGGTCGCCGGGATGTCGCTAGGTGGGCGGCGGGAGGCCGGATCTGCCCACACTACGGCAGCGAGGAAGAAGGGGTCGGAGGCCCTCCCTCGCCAGCGGTGCTTGGGAGAGAACGGCAAGGCAGGCTGATCGGGACGCGCCCAGCAGTGGGTAAGAGCCGTCGCCGAGGACGACCGCGTGAACGTTGCACCTTCTCACCTTCCCCGGCGGAGAGGATCCGGCTGGATCTGTGACCAGCGGTGAGCAGAGAGAGAGAGTGTGGCCACCGCTGTCGTGTTTAGATCTGGAGAGGCCGAGACAGTGTGAAGAGAGCAACACTAGCAAGCAAGCGCGGAGGCTCCTGCCTATATAGTGGAGTAGTACTAGTTTTCTTTTGTCTACCGGAGCCGGCTTGACCTCGTCAATGACTGTCGAGAAGTCTTCATGCACGTGGCCCGGAGGCGCAGTTGTCGTCATTTTGATCTGAAGCGCCGGATTATAACATATAACACGAAAAAATGCCACATGACAAGAAATCATAACCTCACTGCCCAAAGGAGACAACATGAATCCCGACGGACAAACTAGACGAGGAACAAAGCTCAAATTAAAGATAAACTCGTAGAAAAGGGGTCCGTCGATAGATGTCCTAATTAACATAGCCGGCTTGACCTAGATGGCAGCCGAGTAGTCACTGTTCGTGCATGTGCCCCCAATGACTAGCCCAACTCAGTTGTCGCTGTTTAACCCTCGCAGTGATCCGAAGCACATGACACCTAATTTTGCGAGATGACAAGAAACCTTTTTTTAGATTTCTCACCACAACTACAGCCATGTACAACACAGCCTGCACGATATGTAGACGATAGCCAATCCAGGCGTGTCTGCTGGAGTCTGGTCACATGCATGGACGAACTGATCTTCCGTGTCTTGCAGGGATCGTCCAGGCACCAACGTAGTACAACACTTCTCTAGTACTATCGCTCGTCTCCCTCTTCTATTAAGTCACCCGACTTGCGGGGCCGGGGAGTGTGCCTATGGTCGGTTCTCAATTGCCGTCCCACATGTGTGTGCAAACGCAATATGACGCGCGTTCCATTCGGAGAGCAGCGTGCCAGACCGACCGACCGTCTGGGGTGCGACGCGAACGCGACGGGCGTGCTGTATACTCCGTACATGTGTACCGCAGTTTTCTAGACGCTTTGCTCCATGGCGCGGGCGCAATCCATGGATACAAAATTAGTATACTGTATACTATTTAAAAGTCGAGGGCGGGGCTTTTCCTGCGCGGTAGGCGGCGGGGCAGTTCCGCCTAGTCGGTTCGACAGAGACGCGAGAAGACGAGGGAGACCCCTACCCTAGGGTGCCCTAGGTAGCTGCCGCACGCATCATTGTTTTCTCTTTTCTTTATGCTCTTGCGCCCTAGAGTGAAATGATGGTTGCTTCGTCCGTCCAGCTTAATGCTGGAAAGGTGGGGCTTTGTGATTTGACCCCTCATCGCTCATTTTCTACTACTGCGGCGCTACGACCGGGGTGCCTCCAATTCCAACCGCTGCTCCGAACTGTAATTTGGTGCATCGCACGTGGAACAAGACGGTGGATGAGCCACATGTCGGCCAAAGGGGTCCTGTTAAGTGTGTCGCCATTTCGTGTGCGGACTGACCCTGCTTGAGTTGCTACGCCAACACGACAGGAGCAGCCTACCACTTGGTTTTGCTCTTGGTGAATCCCGACTATATTGATCTAAAAAGATACTGTGCGGACTGACCCTGCTTGAGTTGCTACGCCAACACGACAGGAGCAGCCTACCACTTGGTTTTGCTCTTGGTGAATCCTGACTATATTGATCTAAAAAGATACGTGCTGAACTACCCTCTCCGTCTCGGTTTTTTTATTTTTAGGCGTCTCGATTTATAGGGCCTGCACGTAGTTCTAGGTCATCCATTTGACTAACTAAATATGAGTTACTATGTCACAAAAAGTATATCATTGGATTCTTAAGCGGATGTAGTTGTATTTAAAAGTCGAGGGCGGGGCTTTTCCTGCGCGGTAGGCGGGGCAGTTCCGCCTAGTCGGTTCGACAGAGACGCGAGAAGACGAGGGAGTAGGCTGCTGCAAACGTAGGGCTGTGTGATTTGACAGCGAGTTACTGGTGGACAGGTGGGGCCCCGTGATTTGACTTGCCATTATCATTTTAACTGCGGCGCTACGACCGGCGTGAGTCTCCCGATTCCTGACCACCTCCATACAGGTGCCTCTCCCAATGCTCCACCATGTAGTAGAGGCTGGCTCTTGCATGAGAGCCCACTTCTCCACTTTTTCCTTGCCTCTCTTTCCTCCACATATGCAAAAATGCCATGTAAAGCGCACTATTGTACTTACTTTTACTTGCTCCTACAGGTGCTTAAGCTTGCCACATAGGCATAAAGTCTGATGTGGCAAGTTAATCAAGAAGAGAGAGACTAGTTTGGTGACCCAAGGAAGAAACGGTGCTAAGCGCGTGTACCTAGGTGAAAAGACAATTTTGAGTCTATAGCTAATTAAATGAAGCAAACTTAGCAACACCATTTCATTGGAAGAGGTCACTCCTTGGCAAATGCAATAAATACTAGTACTCCCTGTGTCCCATAATATAAGAACGTTTTTGGCACTACACTAGTGTCAAAAACGTTCTTATATTATGGGACGGAGGGAGTACGAAGAAAGAGATAGAGAGGAGTAAAAAATACACTTATAGCCAACCTTATAGCCAACCTTGTTGTAGTATGAGTGACTAAGTGATGACTATGTATGACATGCCAACATCAGATAGCCTAACGCACCGTGTTAAATCTCCAAGGGCGCGACCGCGCGAGCGACGCGACGGTCGTGGTAGGCGCGACCATGATACGGGCTGCTGGCAGCCCTTGGATCTGAGATCAAACGGTCGCATGCTAAGTTGCTGAAAATTTGCAGAATAACCCTCCAGGATAGGATATTCACCCATAGGTCTAGAATCACGCCATGCAACCGTTCGATCTCAGATCCAAGGGCTCTCGGAAGCCCGTATCATGGGAGAATGGAAAGCCACTACCCTGCCGTTCGCACGCTGGCAGTTCGCTCCTACTCGTCCCCGCACGTCCTTCAATACTACGGCGGTTCGCTCCTAGTCGTCCCGTCCATTCACATTACGGCAGTTCCACTAATCCTAACCCTCCTCCCAAATCCATGGCGTCCCAAATCTCCACGATCGGCGGTGAGTACAAGGTTAGAACCATCACCGGCGATGAGTTCGACGTCATCTACACCCGTTCTTCCGCGACGGTGAAAGGATGCCTTTCTCGCTTCAGACGCATGTTCGAAGACTCAGATGATGAGTGGGTCGCTGGGCTAGATGTTGAGTACACCACAGTCCTGGGACGAGAGAAGGATCTAAAGGACGAAGAGAGGAAGAAGCCCGCCGTGATCCAGGTTTGCGTGCATGACTTATGCTTGGTCTACCACATATGCCATGACGACGTTGAGTGCCAGGATTTTAAGGACTTCCTCGAGAGCAACCTAGTCAAATTCATTACTGTAGACTTTGGTAATGACAAAGAAGTCCTGCGTCGGATAGGCCTCGTTGTAGGCAACACCTTCGACCTCCAGAAGAATCGGCTGGTGTCCTCTCGTCAGCCTTCAATGCTGACCCTGGCAGGAGCCATGGTTCATCCTTCGTACGGTAAACTGGAGAAACCTCCATACACGTTTCATCGTCATGCATGGCAGCGGAATGTACTAGATATAGACCACATCCACTACGCTGCAATGGATGGCTACCTTTGCTTCAATATCTACAAGGGTTGGATGAAGAGCAATAGCCAAGTGTGCGGTTCAAGCAAAGAAGTATCGGCCAAGAGGAAGAGGGACAAGGACGAAGTCGAGGACGTGGACGAGGACTCCGAGTAAGGTGGCAGTGTCGTTGCTCATGGTGGTTCTAATGCAGTGTCTACCGGAATAGTTGCAAAGTTTAATTTCAGGTGTGCTTAATTTAATTTGAGGGGTGTGTTGTGCTGAGCCCCCAGCAGAACTATGTTATGTTTCTTCTCGTTACTTTAACTCTTCAGTACGTACATACTAGTATTTCTTACATTTCATCTTTTAGTTGGTATAGTACTACCACTCGTTTCTTCACATTATATACGTACAATATATATGGCCAACATCATATAGCCAGTAGTTTAGTTGTCAAAGAATTTCAGGGTGCTTAGTTTTGTCAAAGAATTCCAGGATGCTTAGAGGGTGCTTGGATCCAAGGGACTTATTTTAGTCTGACTAAAAATAGTCTCTTTAAGAGGCTAAAGTTCCAAGCACCCCTGACTAAAGAGGGGCTAAAACTAGTCTTGAGACTAAAAAATTTTAGTCAGGGGTACCCCTACTAAAATGTGGATTAGTCCTCTCTCTACTCATTTAACTCCTCTCCTTTAACACAGGCGAGTTCTGGATTGGAGGGTTTGGAGGATAATAAATGCTCATTAACTTGATTTTAGCCTTTTTAGTATTTGGATCCAAGCATGGGTGAGGCTAGCATGTTTTAGTCCCACTACTTTTAGTCATGGGACTAAAACGTATCCAAGCACCCTCTTAGTTTTATTTGAGGGGTGGGTTGTGCTGGACACCATTATTGTGACTAGCCTTTTTAATAGTACTATATGCATAATTTGGCGACGAGCGCTCTCTATATGTACCACCTTTTTTTAATTTCAAGTTTTGCTCCATGGCGCAATCCATCGATACTACTGTTGTACAAAAGTATACATTTTTTAAAAGGCTAGAGGGCGGGGCAGTCTAGCTTGGTCGGTTTCACGAGAGGCGAGGGCCTTTGTGATTTGACGGCTCATTACTGCTGGAAGGCGGGGCCTTGTGATTTGACTGCTCGTATAAATGCGCCGACGACCTGATCGAGGAGGAGCAAAGAACCGTGCGGTATACTCAAGTTTTCCACTGGAGTAGTACTGCGACGGAGGAGCACGAAACACGGCAGCCCAGTGCCATATGGCGATAAAAAATGATCTAATTTGCTAGTCATCTCATTGTTAGCATTGTTCTATTCATTCCCTCAAAAAAAACATTGTTCTATTCATGCCTCGCAGAGAACGTGACACGTGCGGCGAAACACCCGAAGCAAAAGATGAAACACAGGAGCAAAAGAAGAAGGAAGATTATCACCCCAAATGATCTAATTCGCCGCGGAGTCGTAACTGCTTCTTCATCGCCTCCACGACCTCCATCTCCTTGCGCGTCTCCTCTGCCATCTTCTTCATTCTGTCCATGACGCGGGATTTCTCGACGCGAGCCTTCATCATCTGTTCCACGGCCGCATTACGTACCTTGACAGCAGCCGGGTGCTCGATGCGGAGCTTCGCCAACTCCTCCTTCTGTTCCATGACGAGGGCCTGCAGCATCTTCATCGAGGAACTACTATTCTCATGCAGCTTCTTCCAGCCGGCGTTCTTCTCCTTCAACAGGTCGATCTCGTGGCAGAGCTTCGCCTTGTCCTCCTGAAGTCGCAGGATTTCGCCGGTCGCCTTCTTCTCTGAGGCAATGCTCTTCTTCAGCAGCATCACCAAGCCGGCGGTCAACTCCCCCTGCTGATTGAGCTCAGCGGGCATGTCGTCGAGGCTCTCCTTCAGCAACTCCATCAAGCCTTGGATGAACTCCTTCTGCTTATTGAGCTGATCGGGCATGCCGTCGAGGGATAACGACTCCAGCTCCGCCGGCTCGGCATGTTCGCCTCCGCGGCTAGGGCGCTCCTTAGGAGCCATCGCCTGCCCGTGAGAGATCTTTCGAGGTCTCTGCGTGGCGGCGAGCCCTCTCTTTTTTTCCGCAGCCTTGGTTGCCGCTCCCTTGTTACGAGTAGTTCTCGACCTAGAGCTCTGCTCACCGGCCATGGCAACGACGGACGAAGAAGAAGCACTTATGAGGAGGAAAGGTAGAGTAATTTTCGGTTAGGTAGTTCCCCTTTTTATAACCTAAGTACTAGCACTAGTACTAATACCTGCATAGTGGGAACACGTTCAGGTTTGGTACGTACTAGTAGGTGTGAGCAGGCTTTCGAATGTGATGGGAACAAGGTAAAGATTAATTGATGGTTTTGGTTTCGAGGCCCGAAACGGCTCCCGATGAGTTTAGCGGAACATAAATTTAAGTACTACACTGCTCAAATGCGTAAATATTATGTTACTGTCAAAAATTGGCACAAAATACGAAGGAGACCAATGGAAGTACTACTAGCAACCCACGATTTAACTACTCGCATGCGCGCAGTGGAGTAATAATGTCTTTCTTCCGCCCTCACGTCCACTCAATTTGCATGCGCTGTATTAATTGACCATCAATGAAGTGAACGACTTTGCACGCGTCAAATTATCACATGGGGTGGATCTTGGTACAAAATTGCGTCCGCCCGTGTACCCGCGTGTGCGTGCGAGGGAATGAGTGCGTGCGTGGCGTGCGTGCACATCTTCGCTTCGTGCATGTACCGCCAGTATGGCTCAGGGAGGACGAGTACATTCTTCTGGAACCAGCAGCACGTCACTGTGATCAATCCACGCAAGGAGGTCGCGACAACGCCTCCACATGTGCCACGTGGCTTCATGAACTGTAAGAGAGACACTGTGTAGCGTGCCATTGGTATTCTAATTTACGTGTTTTGCACATACTCGAAGTACTAGTAAGGTACACGTGCATTGCACGCATCAGATTTTGCAACCAAATTATGAATAAATACCACACTATAGCATGTAAGCTCTGAGTCATATATGCCTGATGTAGCCCTTCGTTTAATTCTTATAGTTCATCTCATTCAAAATCAATTAGTTTTTATAAAAAAGCTAAGAACGCGGGAATAGGAAAAACATGGGATTATAGTGGAATGTCGTCTTGAATCCTACAGGATTGTACGAGTGTTTGATTGTGCATAGAAAAAACGCAGAATTCTTTCAAAGAGGTTTGAGTGGATGGGATGTTTCCTATGAAATCTAGTGCAAATGAATCATATGGAAAAATTCCTATGGTTTACAATCCTACGAATCAAACAACCAAGATAGGAAAAATTCCTAATGATTAGAATCCTCCAAAATTCCTTTGAGAATCCTTTGAATCAAAGAAGGCCCTTAATCTATTTTATGATTCATGGAATTGTGCGTTGTAAAGCATAAAGTAAAAACAAATAATGGCAATTCAACTAGAAAAAAGTTTGGGCAGTTATGATACGGAAGATTCTAGAACAAAAGAGAACCACTGTTGTTTTGAGGTTTGTGCATTATGCTTAAGTTCAACCATGGAGTCTGCTAGATTGTACATGTGGCAAAATCCGGTGGGGGCTAGAAGATGGTGCGAGGGGCCGAGTGGAGGGAGACTATGAAGGAATGCACAAGTGCGAGATCGATATTTAGAGAGAGGGGGCGAACACGTGCGCTGTTGCGCGCAGTGGCGGAGCCATGAAAAATAAATGAGCTAGGGGGCCAAGCATTGCTAATCCTTTACGAGGAGGGTCAATTCATGAACTGAAACCATTTTTAGCAACAATTGTCTAATGATCACATTCATATTAGCCTCGATATATAGTGATGTTGGGGGGAGGGGGCAGGGCCCTTACTGCCCCCTGTCTTCGCCATTGTGCACGCGTCTGAGAGATGAAGCGGAAGGCATGGATGATGAGAGGGGGACGTTGGATATATAATTAATGTGGGTGTATTGGCTATATATGTTAATCCTATATAGAGAGGTATAGATTGATCGATGTGGACGTGGGAAAGAGGGTGAGACCTCACTGGATATATCGATTGATCGGGTTGTGTGGAAAACTATGAAAGACCTAGCTATATACACACATACATAGAGGAACATCGATCGTTGCGCATGCACGCGTGAGAGATAAAGAATGCCCGATATGATGGAGAGGGGGATGTGTGTGGGTGTGTGCCTTCATGGGAGACCGACCTGAAGAAAAAGATTGTATGCGTGCGATGGATAATGCCGACTGGTAGTGTGTGTGCATGGATGCACGAGAGAAAGTTAGTGGTACAATTATAAAAGAGAAGACTACTGTGTGGGTGTAAAAGAATAGGTGAGTCATAATCAATGTAAAGTTGAATTCAAATATTTGAATAAGAGATCCTGATGTTTGAAACCCATGCATGCATGAATATAATGGAGATCTGCGCGGTGTGGTTTGGAAACGAGCATGTTGTAATGTATACACATTGAACAAGGTCAGACTGATTTGAATTTGAGATACCGATGCCAGACATCATTTGGCCACGTCGCATCCGTGCATGGACACACTATTCTAATTGGAGATGATGGGCGGCTTTCGCATCACATATCTATATCTATACCCCTATATATATATTATATTTTATATTTTTTTATATTGTGTGCGGGTAACTTTAACTTTGAAAGATGATCGTTGGATGAGGCGAATCCGATGGTCCAAAGATGGCAAATTTGAGCACTACTGGCCGTTGGATATCATCTAGATTCCACCAGATTTCGCCACATGTATAATCTAGAAGACTCCATGGTTGAACTTAAGCATAATGCACAAACATCAAAACACAAGCACTTCTTATTTGTTCTAGAATCTTCCGTATCAGAATTGCCCAAATGTTTTTCTACATGATTTGCCATTATTTGTTTTTACTTTATGTCTTACGGCGCACAATTCCATGAATCTTAAAATAGATTAGCTTTCTTATAAAAACTAGATGATTTTGAATGAAATGAACTATAAGAATTAAACGAACATCTACATCATGCATATATGACTCAAAGCTTGCATGCTATAATGTGGTATTTATTCATAATTTGGTTGCCAAATCTCATGCGTGCAATGCACATGTACCTTACTCTAGTCTAAATGGTGTTTGTGTGTGTGTTGTGCATGTTGAGGTGCAAATTGTCTTTTTTTGGGTACACGTTAAGCTTGTTCTTCCGAAATTTCAAGCCGCGCCTTGTTATGCCGAAAATTCAAGCTAGCGTCTCTGTCTATCGTGCTGCGAAACTCCCGCCTCTTCAACCCGCGCCTTGTTAGCCCGAAATATTTAAGATATATCTTTGTCTCGTTGTGCTCCGACAACTCCCTCCATCTCAACCCGCGCCTTGCTATTCTGAAATTACAACGCGCGCGAAAACTCGCACCTCCTGTGAAATCCCGACACGCGAAATGCCCGTGGTACCCCTGAACCGAAAGAACCGCCTCAAATCGGTGGGGTTACTTTCGTAACTTACCCCACATTTCGGACAAGCGCGTCTCTAAGCCATGGTTCCCCACTGCCATCCCATCCGCCCACCCATTCATACACCGAGGCCGCGAAAACCCGCGACGAAACCCCACACCCTGCTCCGTCCGCCACCCAGCCGGAGCCTCTTCCCCGACGACGTCGTCCACAGCAACACCTCGACGTCCCTCATCCACCGTACCGGATGAGGATCCGTCGTTGATCTCATCGTCCTGCCGGTTCAGCCACCCTGTCCTCCACCCCCAAGGAGCTGCCCCGACGTTCCCCTCGTCTTTTGCGCCACCTCCATTCCCACACCGCCGTCTTCACCTGCACCACCGGAAGAGCATCATCATCACCGTTTCCTCAGATGAAGCTGCGGCCTAATCGGCGCCACCAAAGAGGTTGTACACTAATCGCCGCATTTTCTTCTTGATTCGATCTCACGGTGCTGTCGGCGCTCGGTCCCGAGCCGACACGGCGCGGCTCCATCCACGGCGGCGTCGCCGGACACTTCCTCCACGGCGTCGCTCCCTCGGCGGCGACGTCCACATCAGTAGGAGCTGCTGCTGCTTTAGCTTTCGCTCGCGCTGCTGCTCTGCTCTTGCTCTCGGTCCCCTGCCTGGTCTGCTCTTGCTATTGCTCTTGCTCTCGCTCTTGCTCTTGCTTGCGATGCTGCTCCGATTTAGCTACACTTCAGTCGACTGAATCGACTTTTGGGTCAATCGATTTTCAAGGGGTGGGGGGGCTCGCCGGGGTGAAGGAAGAACCAGCCGCAGCGGGGAGGGGGCTCGCCGGAGAGGTACCACACTATCTATCTTAGGGTTCAGGATGGGGGCGGTGGTCGCCGGCGGTGGCGGGGCGTTGGCGGGGCGGTGGCGTGGGGATCGCCGGAGAAAAAGCTCGGCACGGGGGGCCTAGAGGGATGGCCGGGGCGGCGGCGGGCCGGAGGTGGGGAGTGTTTTCGGGGTGGGCGGGGCGGCGCACCGCCGGCCGCGGGCGGCGGGGGCTGCTGTTTGGCCGGTGGTGGCTGGCGGCTCAGGGGGTGGAGGTTGAAGATGAACCGCAGGCCCTTGATTTCGTATTCAACGGCTGCAAAATCGACTGACCAGAGATGAAAAAGTCAGTCGACCGACGTGTGGCCTCACCTTGCTAGTGCGTTCAGTTTCGACAGCAAAATTCAGTTTCGACAGTTAAGTTCAGTTTCGACAGTTAAGTTCAGTTTCGACAGTTAAATTCAGTTTCGACAGTTAAGTTAAGAGATGAGCGGCTGATGTATTTTACATCTAGCACTTTGTGGTTATGTATTTTACGTCATGTATTGGAGATGCTATTAGAATTCCACTCACGTTAACGTTGTTCGTTGTCTCTCTTGTCCTACTTCAGCCTCGGCGTCGTACAACTCACCGGAGCTGCTCCAACGATGAAACCCTACCTCGGGCTCCATCTCCAGATGCCTAAGATCTTCTTCCCCTCCTCCGACAGCAAAGTCAGCCGGAGCATCCTCACCGGCCAACCCAATCACGCTGAGATCGACATGGCTTCGCCAAAGAGGTTGTACACTTGTTGCATTTCTTTTTTACTCTACATGTTATATATATTATCCACTGAGCACTCGTAGTAACAGGAAATACGATTATTTTATCCTACTATATGACAAGCAGTGAGGTACCAGGCAACTTAGCTATCCGTGATGGACTCTCTTGAACGCCATCATTATTTATCTCTGCGCGTTTGAGCTGTGCATTTGTCGATGGGCCTAGGATTTGAGCTAGTATGGCAGTGGCCTGGGTCCAAAGTAATAGAAGTAGCACAAAAACATTTTTTTAGTGTAGGATTTTCCTTGCTCAAGCCTGCCTACTAGAATCGTCAGTGCTTGAAAGGAAAAGTGAATGAAAAACATCGGAATTGGAAAGTTTCCTATGGTACTACTTTTCATGAATTTGGTGCAAAGGAATGGAGCAAAGGAAAACTGTAGGATTTGTTCCTTTAGTGTCTCCTTGAAAGAAAAACCGTAGGGATTCTAATTTCCACTTCTCCTCCTTTTCATATTCCTATTCATCAAGCACAAGACTAAGAGATAGTAGCATAATAGCATTATAACCGTACATTTGTTGTGAATCAAACACCCAGATTGGCAGAAATCCTGTGTTTTTAAATTCTCTGTTTTGCACATGCATTCCTATCCTATTCCTGTCTATTTCCTATCCCTGCATTGTTAGAATCCTCAAATTCAAACAAGCCCTTACTCAATTACTTCTGTTACAGATATGTGTCAAAGAAAACCTTGTGTGGTTTGTACTGCTCCTGCGGCGCTGTGTTCCACCCCAGCTCAGCTGCTCCAACGATGGAAGGGTTCACCACAGCAGGGATCCGCTCTCCAGACTGTCTTTCGCCGCCTCAGATCTTCTTCCCCGCCGCCGGCAGCCACAGCAACTGCATTACCATCATCAACTGAGCAGATGACCTTGAGGACTACACGGGTCCGCAAGAGAGGTCGCACTCTTCTGTGTCTGCTTACGTTATGTGTCGCTTAATATGATGACATGCTACATTATTGTCGTGTTCACCTATTAGACTCCGAGTCAGGTCCAAACTAATGCTGAAACTTCAGTTTTTAAATGGTTGTGGGGTACTTATTGGGGCAGCAATCAGTACTATCTGTCTACTATCTGGTTAATCTCCGGTGTCTACTATGAGTTTCATGTTGGGTGCAAACAAACATTAAAGGAGCCATTATCTGTATTTTTTAACTAAAGCTATTATCTGCCTGCTATCACTGGTTTTGGGTCTATCCACAGTTTGCTACCATCACTCTGGATTTGTGCATGCACTCCTTACATAATCTCACTATGTTTTATTCCTAGGCATGCCAGTTATTGTACACAATGGAACTGATCATGTAGAGCAAAAGAGACGAGCCTTGCGTGGCAATAAAATTTCATGCATACGTCGTTCCATGGTGGGCGCAAAGGCAGCCCCCCTCCACCCATTTCGGATCGTAATCAAGAGGAAGATAACTGTTCTGAGGGGGATTCAGAAGGAGAAGACCACTCCTATTTACCCCATGAGGTCTTCGCTCTAACTTGGCATGCTGATGTTGGTAATATCATGCATATGGTGCCTTGCATTGCTTACTGTATACATTAAAGATGTCATCTGCTTAGTTTAGACATGCTTTGTGTCAATGCCATCTGTTTAGTTTCTTTATCGTATATGTGAATCATGCAATGCCATCTTGTCTAGCCAGGCATCATATATGTGAATTTTGCAATGCCACCCTGGTTAGTCAGTCATCTTATATGTGAATTATATCATGCCATCATTTTTTTATTACGTGTTAAATTTGTCAACAATTTTAGTACATTCAATTACTCTTCATGTGCATCAGCCATTCGGCACGGTCATGGAAAAATCTAGAGTGGAAACAAGGTCTTTAGAGCAGACAATGCTATCTGACGAAGCGCATGTCTTGTTGGTTACCGATGGCTCCTCAGAGGAGGATTCAGAGACAGATGACCAGTCATATTCCCCCCCCCCCCCGAGGTGCATGCCGTAACTTGGCAGGGTTATGTTGCTCATATCGTGCGTATGGTATCTTGCATTGCTATGTCATTTGCTTAGTTTAGACATGCTTTGTGTGAATGCCACCTGTTTAGTGTCCAATTACCATATATGTGAATTATGCAATGCCATCTTGTTGCAAGACATTATATATGTGAATTATGCAATGTTATCTTGTTGCAAGGCATTATGTATGTGAATTATGCAATGCCATGTTGTGTAGGCAAGCATCATATATGTGAATTATATCATGCCGTCCTTTTTTTTGTATTTCTCATTGCTTTTGTCAACAATGTTTGTATATTCAACTGCACTTCCTGCGCATCAGCCATTTGAATTGGTGATGGAGAAATCTGGAGTGAAAACAAGGTCTTCAGAGCAGACAATGCTACCTGCTGAAGCAGATATCTTGCTGGTTACAGATAGCTCTTCAGAGGAGGATTCAGAGGCAGATGACCAGTCCTATTATCCCCCTGAGGTGTATGCTCAAACTTGGCAGGGTTATATTACTCATATAATGCATATGTTGTATTGCAATGCTTAGTTTTTACATCATATACACAATATTGAATGCCATCTCCTTAGTGTCCATCATATATGCAATTGCCCTCTGCTCACTTCCTTAGTATATAAATCATATATTTGAATTATGTCATGCCATGATGTTTACATAGACAGCATGTATCTGAATTATGGCATGCCAACCCATTTTCAAGACATAATATAGTTATATCATCTCATCCTATTTACATAGTCATCATATTTTAAATTATGTCATTCTATCCGTGAATTATATCATGCCATCATGTTTCCATCGACGGCATGTTTGTGATTTATGGCATGCCAACCACTTTAATAGACACATCGTATAGTTATATCATGTCATCCTGTTTACATAGTCATCATATTTTGAAGTATGTCATTCTATCTTGTTTAGTTAGCCATCATACATGTGAAATTGTGTCATGCTATCCTGTTTAATTAGCCATCATATATGTGAAATTATGTCCTGCTATTCTGTTTGCTTAGACAACATAAATGTGAATTATTTCATGCCCTGTTTTCTTCCCTACTATCCATTGCACCTGTCTATCTTAGAATGTTTGTACATTCAATTACTTTTCTTGTTTATCAGCCATTTCAATTAGAGGGAGTGATGGCAGTATCTGTGGGAGTAAAAACACGGTCTTCAGAAAAGATCGTGCTACCTGTCGATGCAGATAGAACCACGGTTGTACTTGCCCAAGAACCAGCCCCACCACACATAACCCACACTCATGCAGATTGTACCCCTACCCAGTTGGACAGAGAACCAGCTACACCCCTTCTAACCCCAACCCCAGCAGATAGACACCTAGTTCCCGTTGACACAGCACCGTCTCCACCACAGAGCACCCAAACACGAGCAGTTAGTAAGGCAACTGCAGTGCCCAAATCACGAGGACCACCACTCCGAACCCGAAGTCAACGCTTAAAGCAGAAGAAGAATTGTTCTCAGGTCAGGTTCCGTAGCTATGGTTCATACTACTTTGCTCTTGCATCACTGTATTTACTGATACCAACTAATTTCAAATTTGAAGGATGCAATTGAAACTCCAATGGCGCAACAGGTATGTTTTAAACCTGTTTCTTCAACGTGTTTGGCTGTTTGCTGTTGTAACTTGCTCTATGTTGATTTCAGTTTCAATTGAATAAACAGTTATGTTCTCATGCCATGCACATTACAAGTGTTGTTATTGCTGTGTAGTTTCCCACACTTATATTCTGTTTATGCTGCTTTGTCTTAAATAGATATGATTCGAACTGTATCTATCTTGATTTGGCAACATAAACTAGAATGATATAGACCATACAGTGACCATACTACATAGATATATGTTTGTTTCATGCTGTTATCCTGTCCACCTTACTACTGAACTGGTTTACCAAAATGAGTTTCATGTACTACATTGTAAACCTGAGATGTGTTTGTTTGTTTCTCTTTTAGAACGCGGATAAAATATTGGAGAAGAGTACCCTGTTATGCAATGGTAAAGGAAGTAATGTAGATAAGGTTCAAGATAGTGAGACATCCCTGTTGGTCTCCAAGAAAGCTGATAAAAACTATATTGAAGACAGTGAGACAACCCCAAAGTCCTGTCTTGATGTAGTGTTCGAGTTACTGGCTACCACTGCTGGCACCAGCTCTTCGAACTCGTTGCCTGAATCAGTTCGGCTTCTTGAGTCTCAACTTCAAGTTGAAAGACATCGATCAGATGTTATGCGACAGGAAGCCGAAGGACTGAGGAAGTCCCTGCAGAATTCAGATGCATACTTTCTGGTGCAACAGCAAGCGCTGGAGGACTTAAGCGCCAAACAAGAGAAAGTTAATAAGCTTGCTAAGCATCTTGCCAGCATTATGGGTACCCAGGATATTGTTTCTTGAGCTCTTCTGAAGTGGTTTCAGTTCTGGACTTGTTTTGCTGCGGCGTTTATATGCTGCTGTGTTCCCTATATTTGCACTGGTGGCGAACTTTGATGCCCAGTGGATGTAATATGTGTAACAGCCGTGATAGACTAGTGTAAGTTGCTTGCTTATTTATTTCCTTGTTGTCTTGTTTATTTCTTTCCTTGTAGTCAGTGCAGTTCTTTTTCTGCTGTTTGCTAGTGGCTGCAATAACCTATTTTTTAAAACTAGGCCACAATAACCATGGGCTAATATTTACTGCAGTGACATTGGGCTCCTACGGGCCGTAGAAAGAGTGGGCCTTCTACGGGCCATAGAAACAATGGGCCTTCTACGGGCCATAGAAACAGTGGGCCTTCTATAGGCCGTAGAAACAGTGGGCCTTCTACGGGCCATAGAAACAATGGGCCTTCTACGGGCCGTATCATCAATGGGCCTTATACGGGCCGTATGATCGATTGGCCAAACATGGGCCAAACAGACCGCATTCTGGACGTAAACGGGCTAGAGTTGGAATCGTCCGTTCATGGGCCGACCATAACGGGCCATCGTTAATAGGCCTTATTTGATGACGCTATGAAAACGGCCCAACGTATTAACGGGCCGACTATAACCACGGGCTGAATTTGGCCCACAAGCAGAAAATGACAGTAACGGGCCGTAAGTAAACGAATGCTGGAAAATAGCCCAAGAATAAATGGGCTCTGAGAAGGCCGAAAGATAACATGGGCTGGAAACGGCCCAACGGAATAACGGGCCGTTAATGGGTATAAAGTGATACACTGTTCTTTACGGGCCAGTTTCACCACGGGCCGTTAATGGGTGTAAAGTGATACACTGTTCATTACGGGCCAGTTTCACCACGGGCTGTTAATAGGCCAAGAGTTACATAGGGCCTCATATGGGCCGAAAGACATCATGGGCCATACATGGGCCAGAAGTGAAAACGGGCTGGAATCATATTGGATGGCCCAAATGACGCTACTGGGCCTAATTCGAATAGGGCGTAACGGGCCTTGGGTTAGCGGGCTGTAAATGGGCTATATGCGAACAGGCCGTTAACAGGCTTTCCATGGGTCGGCCCGCCACCTTTTGACCAAGTCAAACGGGCCGGCCTTTTCACAGGAATGGGCCTCTGTTGGGCCGTGCCACGTGTCGACGTATCATAGGCGCCTTCTGTCCAATGAGTGGATGACATCTGTCCCAGCGATGAGCCGACACGTGTTTCCTCTAGCCAATGATGATTTTACACATGGAAAATCCACATTGGTCGGGGCTGTTAACGGGTTATCGGATCCAAAACCCGACCTGATAGCTTAACGGCGTTCCGTTACGGTGGATGCCACGTGTCTGTCACCCTTGACGAAAGCACTTCTGTGACGCGTGATTTTCATCATGGAAGTGGACACTTCCGTGATGATAATTTTGGTAATGTCATGGAACACTTCTACGACAGCACAAGTATGACTATCTTGATTCTGTCATAAATTTGTCATGGATGTACATGCATGACAAAAAACGCGACCTACTGTGACAAACACGTATCATCACGGAAGTGTATTTTTTTGTAGTGCTTCCCCGCAGACCCCACGGGTCAGCCTCCTCTTGCCCTATCCAGTCAGCTTCTCTACAGGGTAAACATATTTTTAACCGAAGAAGAACCAAAGTGTGATTTCACTAAACGAAAGCGTGTACAGTGAAATACGTCTTCACTTAAGCAGCTTAAGTGAAGACATATTTCACGGAATACGCTTTCTTTTAGTGAAATCACATTTTGGTTCTTCTAAAAGGCCCTTTCTCTTTTTTTCATCTGCCAGCCGAACCCTCTATTTGGTGAACGTTCATCAGTTAAAGTAGATTCTGTTAGTTTCTGCCTAACAAGCGAACGGCCACAACTTTACAATCGTAACTCTGTTTGAGGTGAATGCAACGTACACTTCTTCGTCTCGTCGAGATCTTTCTGTTGGTACCATTTTTGCTAGGTGGTCCCACTGTGAAAATGACCTTTATGCCCTTGCCCCTAATCAGCCCCCTCCGAGGGGGAGCCCTCTCCGGCGATTCCTTCCACGAGCTTTCCGCACTTCTCCCCGGTGTATTCTTCATCCCCAGGCAAGCCACGACAACCACCTGCATGATAGCCATGCAGTAGCCATGGTTTTCTACTTGAACATTTAATAAGTGTTTGTTTGTCTGCAACTGCTATCGTTGTTTCGGTAATGCTTATAGATCTGGGTTCACCTTCATGTGATGCTCTTCTGCATCTTGTTATCTTGTACTTCTTGCTAGTATTATTGTTACATTGTCATGCTTTAGTAGTAGTACATGCTGGTCGTAGTGAGGTTCGGTCTGATGCATGCTTATCGTCTATTATTGATGTCTACTACGCAACCTTCTTCTTGTAGACTCGTGTTAGGCCTCCAAGCGCAGAGTTTTGTAGGACAGTAGTAAATTTCCCTCAAGTGGATGACCTAAGGTTTATCAATCCGTGGGAGGCGTAGGATGATGATGGTCTCTCTCAAACAACCCTGCAACCAAATAACAGAGAGTCTCTTGTGTCCCCAACACACCCAATACAATGGTAAATTGTATAGGTGCACTAGTTCGGTGAAGAGATGGTGATACAAGTGCAATAAAGATAGTAGATATAGGTTTTTGTAATTTAAATATATAAAAACAACAAGGTAGCAAGTGGTAAAAGTGAGCGAAAACGGTATTGCAATGCTTGAAAACAAGGCCTTGGATTCATACATTCACTAGTGCAAGTCTCAACAATGATAACATAATTGGATCATATAACAATCCCTCAACGTGCAACAAAGAGTCACACCAAAGTCACTAATAGCGGAGAACAAACGAAGAGATTATTCTGGGGTAGGAAACCACCTCAAAGTTATTCTTTTGGGCTATTCCTATAAGTGTCACAAATAGCCCTAGAGTTCGTACTACAATAACACCTTAAGATACACATCAACAAAAATCCTTATTTCACCTAGATACTCCAATGTCACCACAAGTATACGCGGGTTTGATTATACGATATGCATCAAACAATCTCAGATTCATCTATTCAAACCAACACAAAGAACTTCAAAGCGTGCCCCAAAGTTTCTACCGGAGAGTCAAGGCAAAAACGTGTGCCAACCCCTATGCATAAGTTCACAAGGTCACAGAACCCGCAAGTTGATCACCAAAACATACATCAAGTGGATCACGTGAATATCCCATTGTCACCACAGATAAGCACATCCAAGACATACATCAAGTGTTCTCAAATCCTTAAAGACTCAATCCGATAAGATAACTTCAAAGGGAAAACTCAATCCATTACAAGAAACTAGAGGGGGAGAAACATCATAAGATCCAACTATAATAGCAAAGCTCGCGGTACATCAAGATCGTGCCAAATCAAGAACACAAGAGAGAGAGAGATCAAACACATAGCTACTTGTACATACGCTCAGCCCCGAGGGTGAACTACTCCCTCCTCGTCATGGAGAGCGCTGGGATGATGAAGATGGCCACCGGTGATGGTTTCCCCCTTCGGCAGGGTGCCGGAACAGGGTCCCGATTGGTTTTTGGTGGCTACAGAGGCTTGCGGTGGCGGAACTCCCGATCTAGGCTTATTTCCGGGGGCTTCTATATTTATAGGAATTTTTGGCGTTGAGAACAAGTGAGGGGGTCCACGAGTCAATGACAAGGACGCAGGACGCGCCCGGGGGTAGGGCGCGCGCTCCAACCTTGTGATTGGCTCGGGACTCTTCTGGCCCAACTCATTTGCTTCGAGGGCTTCTTCTGGCCCATAAAAAATCACCGTAAATTTTCAGCTCGTTTTGACTCCGTTTGATATTCCTTTTCTGCGAAACTCAGAAACAAGGAAAAAACAAAAACTGGCACTGGGCTCTAGGTTAATAGGTTAGTCCAAAAAATCATATAAAATAGCATACAAATGCATATAAAACATCCAAGGTAGATAATATAATAGCATGGAACAATCAAATATTATAGATACGTTGGAGACGTATCAGTTATCCAGTACTTTTGCTATGCATGTTCCTTTGCATCTAGCTGGTTATATGCTTACTTGGTAGTATTATTGTCATATTCTTGCATGCTATTTATTTATGATGCTAGTAGTCATGCTATGCTCATGTGTAGTGTTATATTCATGCTCGTTAGTATGCCCTGCTCATTTGGATATATGATTTATTATTGTTGATATGCTTGATGATTATGTTGCACCTCCATGCTCATGTTGATATCATGCATTATAGTTTCATCATGTCATTTTAATATGGCTCAACTTGTTGCATTAAAGTTTAACCGGATAATAATCAAAGTTGAACAGCTGTTGGCTGAGTCATGGTGCCACAAAATAGGGCTGAACAATGCAGCCACACTTGCCTTATGGGGGGGTCCTAACTGGGTCTATTGCCATGCCTCTCGCTGTTGCCTCCAACGAGGGAATGTTATGGGCGGGTGCTACCTTGGCCGGGTAGGACAGCATAAGCCTTGTGTGCCCATTGTTGAGTATGGATCCATTGTCCCCGTTTGGGACCATTTATGTTTTGCCACGACGGTGGCCGGCCACGTAGGTGGCGGATGTCACGAGTTGACATTGGGGCCACCCATGACTTAGCCCAAAGGGGAGTTTGTCGGAGTGGCTGGGAGAGTGTGATGGCAATAGATCGGTTTTGTCGGAACGTCGTTGGTCCACCCGAATGGGAGTGCGAGGCCATGGGTTCCATGGTGTGGGTACAGTGTGCTAACCTCTGCAGAGTGTGTGTTAAATCTATCAATAGTCGCGCCCGTGGATATGGGCCCAGTTCGTAGTCGGTCACACTATGGGTCAACAGTAATAAAAATGTGTTTAATAACAACCCCGGTTCAATGATGAGAGAAGTTGGTTGATCTTTATGTGATCTTGAGAGGATCACAGTGGTATCGAGGATACCGAGTTGTTGGATATTTGTGGTGTCATGCGAGAGTCAAGGGTAAAGGTCAAGCTCCTTGTGGTCATGTAATGATTACTACGGTATTGTTAATACAAAGCTTGATTGGATCCTGAGATGATAGTGTGATGTCCATGATGGTAAGCTTATGCATGTTATGGTTATGTGGTAACCCGAGCAGAGTAAGTTGGTGCACGATAGTGTCATCATGTTCATATGTTCCTGCCATGCTTATATTGTTCTAGCTATATCATGCTCATCTTGTTCATGCTATGATTGATCTGATAGTATCATGTTAATCCTTGTTAACATGTAATTGCCATGCTGTTGTTTGTCTTGATTGCCTTTGGTTGCTGTGAGCTTGCATGTACATTCAATGTACTGACCTGACGTGTCATGCCAGTTTGCAGGTCTTGCCGGATTTGATTGCTTGTTTGCCATGGATTCCTTGTTTGTGAGCTAGGATAAGCGTTCCAGCCAGAGTCCCTGCGGAGTGGAGTTCATCACCATCGTGGTTGTTCCGCTGCTAGAGTTATTCCGCTGCTTCGTGTTGTTCTGCTACTGGCATAGAGCAACCGGGGCAGGTGTAGTAGTCCCCTTGCACCCATATAGATTGTAATAAAGAGCTGATTTGTTCTATGCTAAGCAGTGTCGTATTCCAGAAGACTTCTCCTCGATCTCTAGGCTGGAATACAGGGCGTTCCGGTTTCTCTAAGTCAGGGCGCCACATAGAGTAACTTTGCTTCTCCCAAATAGTGGGCGCGAGCATTTTCGGGCGAGGAGGGCGTGTTTTGAAATAGTGGGCGCGAGCGATTTCGGGCGAGGAGGGCGTGTTTTGAAATAGTCGCCTTGAGCGATTTCGGGCGTGGAGAGGGTGTTTTTCCGCCCATGGTCTATGAATTATTCGGCACATGTCATTCCGGCCAAGGAGAAGGTGCGCTTGGATGAAGTTACGAACCTACCCTCGATGTACAACGGGCCAATGCATGTCCCACATAGGCCGGTAATTTTGCGTCTCCCATTTATTTGCTCGGGCGAATTCCACCGAGCAGATGGTGTTTAGCGGTTCATTCAAATTTTGGGAGAACTTGCATCCACGTCTACCTTACCAAGTCGATTCGAATCAAATTTTGAAATATTAGCTTGCCACATCTTTTTTAGATGGAGAGATGATGCTCGGGACTTTTTTACATGCTCGTTGCTAATGATTTACTATATGACAAATAGTTGACCCACTCAAAAACGAGAATCAAACCCAAAATGAAATATCTCGATTCAATGAAATAGCTCGTTCACCAGGTCAAAATAGTGAACTAAATCCAAAATTGAACACCTCAGTCGATTAGCATGTTGTACAGTATTATAGTACTACATGAACATGTTGAAAGTCAAATTAATGAACTTGTTTGATACGCATATCTCCGTTCATGTGTGGATTGCAGACAACATGTTCTCCAATTCAAATATTTGAATGCAATTTTATATCGAAACATGGTTTATATCAGTCTTTGATGCATAAAAACTGACCTCCCCCTCTCCCGGACTCCTGCTCTCTCTCTCTCTCTCTCTCTCGCCGACAATCTTCAATTCTATCACATGCATCCAAGCACAAACCTTGTTGTTCCATCTCCCTCTCTCTCTCCCTCTCTCTCTCTCTCTTTGTGTGTGTGTGGGGGGGGTCTTTCTAGTTCGCATGCACACTCCATGTATGGGTCTCTCTCGCACACAATGTATGATTCTCTAGTCGAAGCTAAATATCTTGGGTGCACTCATCGTACGCACACAAATTCCCTGGCTCATTGCCCGTAACTCTCTCACGCACCACTCTGCCGTCTCGGAGCTCTTCCCTCTCTCTCTCTCAAACTCTCCATCTCCCTGGGTCACACATACACATGCATATCTCACTTGCACTCGATAGACCCATCTAAAACTCTCTCTCTCCCTCGTTCTCTCTCCATCTCACACGCACACACACAATCTCACGCCTAGGCAAGTATGATGGTCTCTCACTCAATTGTAGGCACACGCAGTCCCCCCTATATGTATATGACTAGCTAATTCTTAGTCTCCATCACAAACATGTGCATGGTCTATCTTGATTTCTCACGGGGCATCTTTATATCGCACACACACCTCATCCCTCGATCTCCCACCCATATAGTCCCCTCACGATCTCAAGGGGATCTCTCTATCACAAATACACCCTCTCTCCCTCCCCATGCATCCATCTTCTCCATGCATCCCTCTCGACCTTTGTCCCTTCTTGGCCAGACCTCTGTTGGACATGTGCTATAGGGTCGTCTCTCTCCGTTGCAAACAATCACGCACTAGCTATCTTCGTGTATCTCCTCACCTCGCTTTTCTATCTCGGAGATGCATGTGTGATATGTTCGCATAAAAAATGAACACACACACTCTCTCTCTAATTTATCGTTTGTTGTCCCTTTCTCTTTCACACACACACTCTTTTTGCACACTCACTCATTCTCCTTCACACGCACTTGATCTCTCTCGACTTAGGCACTCTCTTCGGTCCATAGCATATAGATTTATTAAAAAGTCAAACATCACTAAGTTTGACCATGTATGTGGAGAAAAACATTTACATCTAGAACGACAAACATATATCATTAGATTCATCATGAGATGTAGTTTCGTATGATGTATCTTTGGTATTGTAGATATAAATAATATTTGTGTAAACTTGGTCAAAGTTTCCAAAGTTTGACTTCTAAAAAAATTATATGTACTGCATTATCGAGCGTATGGAATATCTCTTTCCCCCTCTCAGCTATCTGACGCACCACTCAGCCATATCGGGGCTCCTCTATCTTTCTCAAACTTTATATCTCCCTGGTTCACACATACACATATCTCGCTCAACTACATAGACCCATCTAACACTCTCCGCCCTTGTTCTCTTTCTATGTGACACGCACCCAAGCTAAGTACCATAATCCCTCACTCCATCATAGGCGCACGCACTCCCCCCTAAGTATGACTATCTCTCACTAGCCATCAGGAACACACGTATTGTCTACTTCCATCCATACGTCTATCTCGATATCTCTCGGGGTATCTTCTATCGTGCACACACCTTATCACCTGATCTCCCACCCATGTAGTCCCATCATGATCTCCAAGGGATCTCTCTCTCACAAACATACACTCTCTCCTCCCCCTATCTGCATTTTCTCCATACGTCTCTCTCGACCTCTCTCCCTTGTTTGTCAGACCTCTCTTGGCCACATGATAGGGGTCTTTCTCTCTCGGTTGCAAACAACCACACACTATCTCCTCACCTCGCTTACGCTGTCGAAGATGCATGTGTGATATGTTTGCATAAGACACACATGCTTTTTCTCTACTTTATCATGTGTTGTCCATGTCTCTTTCACACACGCACACACACTTTTTTCACTCACTCTTTCTATTTCACACACACTCTCTCTCTCTCTAGTTAGGTACTCTCTCACGTCCATAAGCATATGGATGTTTTGAAAAGTCAAACCTCAGAAAAGTTTGACCAGGTATATGTGGAGAAAAACATTTACATCTGGAACGATCATTAGATTCATCACAACATGTACTTACTTCATACTATCATTTATCTTTGGTATTGTAGATATAAGTAATTTCTTTATAAACTTGGTCAAAGTTTCAAAAGTTTGACTTTAAGAAAAATATAGGCACTACATTATCGAACGGAGGGAGTAGCTCTTTTTCTCTCTCTACTATCTCTCACGGGCTTTCCCTCTCACTCAAACTCTCTATACCGAGGGATTATATGATCATTGTGTAAGCGTATAGCTTTGTATATTGTTTAGTTGACCGGTCAACCAGTCCACATGCTGCCTTGTCAGCTCGTGTTCTCTATCTTCGCGTGCTGGCCCATTTGGCAGTGGGTGAAAATAAGTAAACTAGAGGCCCATATGACACGCGGTGAAGTAAACAAAGTTGAAACCACTCGGGGTAGCACCCCGCACGCTAGTAAATTGAGGGCACACTTCTTCCGCGTGAAGGACGCACTCACGCACACTGATCACCACTACGCGGCGGCATGCACAGAAGGACGCACTCGCGCACACCCAGCACACAATACACACCAGCACACGTGTACATCGGCGTCGCCGCCGGCTGAGATGGACGGCGAGGCAGCCAACAAGCTGAGGCGGCTCGAGCCAAAACCGCATCCGGCGAGCGTGGACTTCATCAACAACCTCCCCGACGACATGCTGCTCGTCATCATCGGCCTCCTCCCCACCAAATCTGCCGTGCGGACCACCCTGCTCTCCCGGCGGTGGCACCCCCTCTAGCACCACGTCCCCCTCAGCCTCACCGTCGACAGCTGCCTCTACGACGGGATTGCAAATGCATGGCCGCAGCCTCCAAGATCCTTTCATCGCACCCTGGGCCAGCCAGACGCCTTGACATCCGCATGTTCAGTACCAACTACATGGTCCAAGCCAAGTTCGACGAGTGGTTCTTATCCTCCACCCTAGATAAACTCGAGGAGCTCAAGTTTGAAGCTCGACGATGTCGCTCTCTGCCGTCGTCCGCGCTCCGCCTCACGCCAAAGCTGCGTCGTGCCAGCTTCTGCTCCTGCTATTTTCCCCAGATTAATGTCGCACCTGCCCTTCTTCTCCCTCAACTCAAGCAGCTCAACCTCTTCGACGTTGGCATCTCGAAGAAGGCTATGGAGCACCTGCTCCACAGCTGTACTGCGCTCGAGGACCTTCTTCTTCGACAGATCCACGGGTTCATTAGCCTCCACATCGCCTCGACGCATCTCCAATGGATTTATGTGTCATGCTGGCCCCACAACAAGACATCAATTGGGAAGAGATCACTCCAGCTGTTCCATGTTATGGTCATTGAGAATGCGCCTTTTCGTGAGAGATTGCTTGTATCTGATCTAGAAGGTCCAAAAAATCAGGCCATTGACGCGCCGAAATTGACAGCATTGGTGTACTCGTCTGCCAAATTCTCCGAACTCTTTATTGGATCTGTAATAGTTCAGGTACAACACTCATCTTCTTCTCCGTCTTCTTGAAATTCACATTTTTTTAATTTCTTCTTGATGTATTTACGACTGTCATGTAGAAAATGATTCCCACAAGCTTGACCCAGTCTGTGCGCATAGTGAAGATCTTGGCAATAAAATCTATCGGCCCCAATCTGGATCAAATTGTTGGATTCCTTACATGCTTTTCGTGCATGGAGAAGCTACTCATCAAGGTGAAACTTCTTTCCTATTAGTAAACGGTAATCACAATGTAGCTCAATTTTTTCATAATTTTCCCAAATTACGATGACAAGTGTAGTGTTCAAAACTGCATCTACACACTGCACCGAAAGAAATGTTTTTAGTATTTTTTTCTCATGTGATCACCTGCATCATTTTGTTGTTGTACTACAAGTAGCCTAGGCTAGTCATAGTGGCAAGTAGCTTAGACTAGTAACTCTATGGTTACCCTAAGAGCAAGTACTACCTCCATCCTGGTTTACTCTTCCTATTTTGTAGTATCAAAATTTGACCATAGATTTAACCGACAAAATGTTAATGCATGTCACAAAAAATTATATCGTTGGATTCGTATTTGAACATAATTTCAAATGGTATAATTTTTTGTGACATGCATTGGCATTTTCTTAGGTAAATCTATGGTCAAAATTTGACACTAAATACGAGGTAGCACAAAAGTGGGCCATAACGGCCCTCCACTATGTAGGCTAAAACACGCGCCAAATTCACTTGTCATTCATTTGGCATCGATGCCCCTCCATTGCTCACTTGGTGGCCCAATCTGGATCACCTACTTTGCTCTGGTGCCAAATTAACTCACGCAATGAAAAAACACTTGCGTGGGAGAGGGAGAGGACTGTGGCAATAAAAAACACTTGTTTGGGAGAGTGAGAGGCTGGTGTAGTTGGGTTGGTTGATTTGTTTATACATGTGGGTTTGTGTGCAAAATGGTGCCAATTGTCTCACATCGCTAGAGCGGTGCCAAAATCTTTTGACTTGACATCGATGCTTATTATGTGGCATACTTTTGAGAAATATGGCATTGGCCACATAGTGGAAGGCAACAAATGCCCAAGCTCTTCACGTGCTCCTAGGTAAATGAGAGGAAAGAGAAAGAGACTGAAAAATATCACTAGCCAGCCAACCCTATTGTATGAGCGAATGATATTGGTACCTCTTGATGACACAGCAATCTTATACAGCCAGCTCCTCTAATATGTTCTCTTCTTTTGCAGATAAAAAAGACCCGAAAGTGAAAAATGTGCTGCACTATAACAATCCCCTCGAATGCCTTGATCTCCATCTTACAGAAATTGATTTGATCGACTACCGAGGCAGCACATCTGAGATTAAATTGGCCAGGTTCTTTGTTCTAGAGGCAAGTGTGCTCAAGGTAATGAGTTTTGGTGTTCTCTGGCACAACAATGAATGGCATGCTGATCACCGCAAGCGTCTAAGCCTAAATGAAAAAGTCTCCGCAGAAGCTGAATTTGTTTTTGAAACATCAAGTCACCAGAGACTCAAAGATTTATTTTCCCATTAGTGACTTGTCAGGGCAGTGGATTTTAGTTTGTATGATAATGCTGCATCCACCTAAAGTAACGAAAGTTCTTACGTAAACTTCCTAATAATTCCCTCTTCGTAGGTGCAGCATTACTCCTAACATTTGTAATATCAGTTTGAAACTTGAATGTTGTCGTGTCCTATTCCTGCGTTTCAAACTCATGTGAATCAAAGAGGTCCTGAGTTGGTGATGATAGTGTGCCTGCCATCTTTCACACATACAATGCAAACTTTTGCAGTTTTGCAAAAAGATGCCTGCAGTTGTTCCCTATTTACAAACAACTCCTTGTCTCTCACAATCAGCCTTATCTCCTCCCCACCACATCTAGAAGGCCATTGTCGGCATCCTGGGAATGGGGGTCCCCAGACTTGCCTGCCTGCGGCCCACGGCGTGGCTCCACAAGCGGGCCCATACAGCCCATCTTCACCAGCAAACACTCAAGACCCTCGCGAGGGGCCAAGCCTCGTGAGGCGAACGACGCAAGACCTCCTCAGGAGCGGCCTCACCAGGCTGGCTCGCGAGGGGCGGAGAGATCAAGGAAGGGGTACCTCGCGAGGTTCCCATGACACAAGCCATGAAGACCAAGACCAGGCGGGCTCCAGGCGGGCGCCAGCGGGCATAGTGTCCTCGTTTCCTCTTTGGTGCTAACGAGGCAAGCGCAGGCAAGGAGTACCGAGGCATCAGGCAAAGGTTTCCATATCGGTGCAACAAGACCAAGACCAGCAGGACGGAGGTCACCGTGGAGCCCAAGATAGCGTCATCACCAGAGCCTTTGGCAGGCGAAGACCACCTTTAGTCAGGATAGCTTGTACTAGCTGTCCCCCTTCAAATCGGCCGTTGTGGCATCCCTTCCCGCTCAATATTTGGGAAGAGGACCAGTGCCTCCATAAATAGGACTAGCCACCATAGTAGGAGGCATCTGATCGTGAGCAGTCCTCACCCACACACATTCGCCAAGCACAAGAACACCTCTCCTCAGGAGGCTATTCTTCCCTTGTACTGTTCATCCTCAGCCCAAGAGGCAAATCCACCACCACCACACTGGAGTAGGGTATTACACCACATCAGTGGCCCGAACTAGTATAAATCTTGTGTCTCTTGTGTTGCGATTTCGTCGAGCCAGCCTTCGAGATCGCGGTGAAGGTGAGGGCGTGATTAGGTAGGGGGAGATCTTCGTGCGCACCCCAGTGTTCGAACCTCAAGGGTTTTGCCGGAACTCGAAATCCGACATTTGGCGCGCCAGGAAGGGGTGCGTCGAAGTTTTCCTTCCGCTGATCTGCGTCCCATCGCTTCATCGCATCCATGTCGGACGCCCGTCGAGCCCGCGCTGAGCGCAGGGCCGCCCTCGCCGCCTGCGTCGCTCAGACGGCTCCTGTCGGCGGGCCTCCCCGTCGTTCTCCGTTGCCTGTCGCCAACGCCGCCACCGGCCCGGCGGGGAACGAGCAGCAAGCATCCTCACTGCACCCCTCGGTCCGGTGGGACATCCGCACTGCCACTCCGTCGCTGACCCCGGCCGGCTCATCGTCCCACGCTCGTCGTGCTCCCACGGACGCGCAGGCCGCGCTGCTCATGGCACGCGAGCTCCTACGCTACCGCCCCGTCGACGACCTCTACGAGGATTGGCTGGACCACATCGCCGAGCTCGTCAGTGCCGCTGGGGGCTCTCCTGTGCTGTCCCTTTTGCTGCCTCACCCTCCGCCAGCTGCGGGCGACGTGGCTCATGGAGCGCCTCCCCCACCTCTGCCCCAAGACGGCGTACTGGCACCAAGGCGCGCGGCCCCCCGGCGCGACCCACTGCGTCGGGCACCCGCGCGAGAAGAAGGAAGCTGCCAAGAAATTCCTCGACCGCGAGAGAACGCTCCCGTGCTCCCCTCGCCACCACGACAAGACCGCGTGCTGCCTGCAGCGGCGGTGCGTGGACATCAAGGGCAAGCTCTGCATCAACGAATGGCCCTGGTGACCACGGCAGGCTATCGCGCCTTCACCCCCGAGTTGTGTTGCGTCGCCTAGCTAGGCAAGTTCAAGCCGGACCTGGCTCCTCGTTACGACGGCACCCCCGACCCCGCGGAGTTCTTGCAGCTCTACGAGCTGAGCATCGAGGCAGCCAAGAGCGACGAAAAAGTCATGGCGAACTGGTTCCCCATGGCTCTCAAGGATGGTGCCCGCTCCTGGCTCCTAAACCTGCCTCCAGGCTCGACTCCTCCTGGGACGAGATGCGCGGCCGCTTCGTCGCTAACTTCCAGGGCACTCGCGACCACCCTCCGGCCGCGGGTGACCTGCGCCGCATCAAGCATCAGCCAGGAGAGACCCTGCAGAAGTATATCCAGCGCTTCAACAACGTTCACCTCGAGATCCCCAAGGTGATAGACGAGGCCATCATCTCGGCGTTCTCTGATGGCGTCCGCGATGTCAAGATGAAGGAAGAGCTCGCCATCCACGAGGACCTATGCACGTCTCTGGAGTTATTCAACCTGGCGACGAAGTACACAAGAGCTGAGGAAGGGTGCCTTTCCCTCCTTGAGCTCCCAGCTATCGACCCGGAGGAGAAGAAACCCAAGGCCAAGGACGTGAAGCACAAGGGAGTGGCCGTACTCGCAGCGGAGCCGGACATGAAGCGCGGCCGGGACCAGACCGAGTCATCCAAGAGTAGCCGACCATTCTGCGCCTTCCACAACGTTCACAGCCATAACACCAACGATTGTCAAGAGCTCAGGGCCATTCGAGATGGACGGTTCGGTCGACGCCCCGAGCGCAACGACCGGGGCTACGGCCGAGGAGGAGGACGTGGCGAAGGACGCTAGGACGACCGTGGCCCTCGCCAGGAGTGGCGCGACCACCCTCGTGAGGACCGCTGGCAGGACCAGCCTCGCGAGGATCGCCCCCAGGGCAATGCCTGTCTCCCTCCGCTGCCGCCACCACCAAGAAGGAACGACGACCACCATCAGGACGAGGGGGCTGGGGGCTTCCAGGAGCCGCGTGCTATCGCCTGCATCTTGGGCAGAGCTCAAGCCCCAGCCTCTCAGCATATCATCAAGCAGTTTGCTCGCGAGGTTAACGCGGCCCTCCCCAGGCTCGAGGCCACGCGCCCGCTCAGGTGGTCCAAGTGCGCCATCACCTTCAGCTCGGCAGATCAGCTCAAGTGCGTGGCTACCACTGGCGCCCTCCCGATGCACTCCTCACCCGTCATCAGCAAAGTACAAGTCACCAAGACCCTCATCGACGGCAGCGCAGGGCTCAACGTCATGTCCGTCGAGACGTTCGACAACCTTCAAATGCCATACGATCAGCTTCAGCCTACCAAGTGAAAGGATCGAGAAGAGGTGTCTAGAGGGGGGTGAATAGACTCTAATCAAGAAAAGTTGCAGTTTTTAATTTCCTTTAGTTGATGTGGAGTTTGAGCACAAGTTTAAACATTCACAATACATATCAAGCAAACATGCAAGCATACAAAGAGTATATGAGCAGCGGAAAGTAAAGCATGCAAGTTGCAAGAATGTAAAGAGATGGGATTGGAGTGTGCAAATGCAATTTGGAGACACAGAGATTTTTTTATCCATGGTTCTGATAGGTGGTGCTATCGTACATCCACGTTGATGGAGACTTCAACCCACGAAAGGTAACGGTTGCGCGAGTCCACGGAGGGCTCCACCCACGAAGGGTCCACGAAGAAGCAACCTTGTCTATCCCACCATGGCCATCGCCCACGAAGGAATTGCCTCACTAGGGTAGATCTTCAAGAAGTTGGCGATCTCCTTGCCCTTACAAACTCCTTGGTTCAACTCCACAATCTTGACGGAGGCTCCCAAGTGACACCTAGCCAATCTAGGATACACCACTCTCCAAGAAGTAACAAATGGTGTGTTGATGATGAAATCCTTGCTCTTGTGCTTCAAATGATAGTCTCCCCAACACTCAACTCTCTCTCATAGGATTGGATTTGGTGGAAAGAAGATTTGAGTGGAAAGCAACTTGGGGAAGGCTAGAGATCAAGATTTATGTGGTTGGAATGGAATATCTTGAACTCAACACAAGTGTAGGTGGTTCTCTCTCAGAAAATATGTGTTGGAAGTGTAGGCATGTTCTGATGGCTCTCTCCACGAATGAAGAGTGGGTGGAGGGGTATATCTAGCCTCCACACAAAATCTAACCGTTACACACAAATCACCAAACTCGGTGGGACCGAATCATTAAACTCGGTCAGACCAATTTAGTTCAAAATGTGAACGTTAGGATTCTCGGTGGGACCGGGATGTCAACTCGGTGGGACCGATGTGCTAGGGTTAGGGTAAATCCAAAACTCGGTTTGACCGATTACTCAAACTCGTTGGGACCGATTTGGGTAATAAGTGAAACAGAATGTTGGCCAAGCAAACTCGGTGGGGCCGGTTGAAAATCTCGGTGGGACCGATACTATTGCAACAGACAACAGAGAGTTTGCAAGCCCATCTCGGCGAGACCGAGATCCCATCGGTGAGACCGAACTGATTAGGGTTTCTGGCAGTGGCTATGTCAACTGAACTCGGTGGCTCCGGATAGAAAGAATCGGTGGGGCCGAGTTGGACTTTTTGGATTAGGACATATGTGGAAGTGAGAAAGTGGTTGAGGGCTTTGGAGCATATCACTGAGCACTTTGAGCAAGCAAGCCATTAAGCAACACCCCATACCTTCTTAATAGTATTGGCTTTCCTGTGGACTCAATGTGATCTTGGATCACTAAAATAGAAAATGTAGAGTCCTGAGCTTTGAGCTTGAGCCAATCCTTTGTCCTTAGCATCTCGAAGGGGTTACACATTCTCTTGTCCATGCCACTCCATTTTTGAACTTATCTGAAACATACTAGGTAGAAGAATTAGTCCAACAAGAGATATGTTGACATTAATTACCAAAATCACCTAGGGAGCACTTGTGCTTTCACCAATCCCTTCTCAGGAGCGACCGACGGTTCCACCACCCCGATAGGGCAGGTCCGCCTCCCTGTCCCCTTCAGACAGTGCGACAACTACCGCACCGAGCTCATCGACTTCGATGCCGCCCACATCCGCTTGCCGTACAATGCCATCCTCGGGTATCCGGCCCTAGCCAAGTTCATGGCGGTGACCCACCTTGGCTACAACGTCCTCAAGTTGCCAGGAAGCGGCGGGATCATCACGGTCCCCTGTGAAGAAAGAGACGCGGTGTGCTCCCTCGAGCGCGCCTTCCAAGCCGCAGCAATCGAAGACCCCGACAGCAAGGGCGAGTACCCTCCCGAGGCCATCCCCAAGAAGAAGAAGCGGCTACTCCGCACAGTGCCTCAGGGGAGCGGCGCCTCAAGCAGTGCCACGTCAGGATCAGCACCCGCGCCTAGAGCGCCTCCCTCCCTCGCATAGGAAGGCGCGCCCGCTGCCCTCCTCGGGCAAGGCTTGGGGGCTCTCTTCTGGAGGGCCTCAAACCTCGCCAACATCACGGGGGAGGCGCTCGGGCACCACTTGGAGGCGTGCTTCGCGGCACGTTTCCCTCAGGAAGACACTAGGCGAGGAGCGCCCAGCGTTCAGGAGTTGATTGCCAAGACCACTCAGGAGCTGTAGGAAGCAAGGGCCATGCGTGGCGATCGCCGCTCACCTGGCGCGGCTCCCCATCCAGGCGATGATGGTGGGTTGCGCGTCTGCGTTGACATCCCAGGGCTTAATAGGGCTGCATCTCAGGAGCTCTTCTGGCCTTCGCGCGTGGGACGTTGCGAGGGTCCACCTCACAGCTACGTTCGCATGCCCTTCGGCCTGCCGAGCATGGCATCCGCCTTCCAGCGCAACCTGCGGAGTGTCCTGGCGGCTCAGGAGGCCAGGCATCACGCAGTCCTGCAGAGATGGAGATGGTCCTCACGGAACCGCCTGGACCCCCAGAGCCTCCCGAGGCTCAGGGCCCCAGCGGCTCGTGAGGAGCAACCCCTTCGCCAGGCACCTTCAGCTGCCCCAACACCCCTTCTACAACGGAACCAGGTGACATTTCCAAGTTCATTTAGCTGGGAGCGCCCTCAGGGCCGCATCATTCCCAGGACGCGTGGGTTCGTTCCTGCGGCATGTATCTCTTTTTTATGTCTTTAGCTTACCTTGTTGGGGGTGCCCCTCGGGCTGCATCATCCCCAAGCCGCTCGGGCCTGGCCCAGTGGCGTGTATCATTCCTGCATTTACCTAAGCTAGTTTGCTTTTCATGCTTAATCTATCTGTGATTATCACCTGCTTGATTGTCACCTACCACAGGAGCTGCTCACGCTGGCACGGCGCTTGTGCTTGGGTCCGTCCCTGCAACGTCGACAAATCTGGGCGATCGAGCTCTGCACTGCGGCACGCCCCGCGCGCGTCACCTCACCAGGCCCTCAGCGCCTTCATTCTCTTACGGAGCAACCAGTGGCCGGCCGGCAACTACAATGGCAATCTGTGCCCCTCCTCGCGCTGTCTTGCAGGAACCTCCCGAGGACAACAGTGGGTGGTACCCCGGGCTCCCTCTTCTCCCATGTGATTCGCTTGCGCGTTAAAAGGGGGGCTCCTGAGCATCGCGACTCAGGAGCTCCTACTGGCTCTCCAGCCCTCACCCCCTGGCCTTGACCACGGCATCGCGATCTGGCATACCAGTGGCGGCTGAGCTCGCTCGAGGGCCAGGACCTGAGGATGTAGAGCATGAAGGAGAGTGGGGAAGAGGGGGAAGCACGCACGGGCCTAACCTAGCTACGCCACGGCTGCCAACGCACGAGTCTGGCGCAATGCGAGGAAACGACTCCAGACTACCAAGATAAGTTTCGCGCCTGAGTCAGCATATCGCTACGACATGGGGAAATCTCACTCGCTGCAGCCCTGTTGCGGCCACGTCACCCTCCCTTTCTTACCTTTCAGTGGCCGCTTGCGCGCTAAAGGGGACCTCCTGAGCATAGCGCCTCAGGAGCTCTTACTGGACCTCAGGCCGCTCACCTCCTGGCCTTGACCACGGCAACGCGACCTGGCATACCAGTGACGGCTGCAGCCTGCCCGGGGACCGGGACCTGTCGGTGTAGAGCACCAAGCCGTCGCGAGGTTGGAAAGGGGAAACCGAGCCGGAACAGGACGCGCACTCGCACAATTTCATAATAAGGATAATATCAACAAAAGACATTGCAGACCCTTTATACGCCCCCGCGGGGTACTTCTCGACTCCTCGCAGGGAACAAAAGGAAGGAAATTCAAGGAGCCCTATCTACACACGCCAGCGCAGCCGACACCATCATTAATAGTGGGTCATGGGAGGCCGGCGCCAACCCCATCCGAATCAGCGACGACAGCGGCCGGATGCTGCGGCCTTGCTCCGGGCGCGACGAGAGCTCGGGGGCACGTAGCTGTCGTGGCTCGTCTCCGGAGTCTCATAGGGCTCGGGAGAGTCGCTGGACTCCCAAGCGTTGTTGCTGCTGCTGGAGCAACCGCTGGCGAGGCAGTCCTGACGGCCCTGTCCGGGACAGCACTCCAAGCGGCGACCTTCCACGTCGAAGACCTTGAAGAACATGGTGGAGGCGCCGTCGTACTCAAAGTGGATCGCAAGGGTGCCTTCTACACGGTAAACCCGGGCGACCTCACCCCATCCTCGGGTCATGAAGATCCTGCCCGAGGAGATGACTTCAACCTCCGCTCTGGTCGCCGGGGCATCGCAGTCGGCGTGCTGCAGCCATAGCGAGGGGGCCCCTCGGCGGCATCTCGGCGGAGAAGAACTGGGGGAAGCGGATACAAGTGCGCAGAGGCATCACCGCCCACAGCAGGAGTTCGCGTGAGGAGTCCGCAGCGTGGGCTCCTGGGGCGACGGCGTGCGCTACCGTGGCGCAGCGACCACGGCCGCAGCACGGGCGGCGCCGCTCGCCGCCTCTTCCTCCTAAGCCCTCAGCTTGGGCGTATAAAGGCAGTGGATACCTGGGAGGTAGCCGCTCGCACCAAGGCCTTGTCACCTCCTGCCTCACGACTACATCACGGCGGTGGACCAGCCTCTTCTTCAGCGGAAGTGGCTCGGGTACGTCGCGGGGAGTTTTTCCCTTCTCCACGGCTGAGAATCTCCGGATTGGCGCCATTGGTGTCACTACTAGCAATGGAGCAAGGGAGAAGAAGCGAGTGGAGCAGGAAGAGATGGGCGACGAGGGCTCTGCCCCCTCCCCATTTATAGCAGGAGAAGGCCAACCAGTGCCCCCCATGATCACAGGTAATGATGGTTTTTCCTTGCATGCAGCAGGGACTCGTCAAGTCGAGCGGTTGCCGAGGCAGCATGGGGAAGCGGAGATGCCCATGTCCAATCAATCGCCACGTGTTGACTAAGGCCGCAGGCTGTTGGGGCCCGCGGCACTCCGCACCTGCCCTTTGGCTACGCCTCGAAGCCAATTCCGAGTGCGCCTTGGGCCCGGGGGCTACTGTCGGCATCCTGGGAACGGGGGTCCCCAGACTTGCCTGTCTGCGGCCCACGGCGTCGCTCCACAAGCGGGCCCGTACGACCCATCTTCACCAGCAAACACTCAAGACTCTCGCAAGGGGCCAAGCCTCGCGAGGCGGACAACGTAAGACCTCCTCGGGAGCGGCCTCACCAGGCTAGCTCGCGAGGGGCGGAGAGATCAAGGCAAGGGGTACCTCGCGAGGTTCCCATGACGCAAGCCATGAAGACCAAGACCAGGCGGGCGCCAGCGCGCACAGTGTCCTCGTTTCCTCTTTGGTGCTAAGGAGGCAAGCGCATGCGAGGAGTACCGAGGCATCAGGCAAAGGTTTCCATATCGGTGCAACAAGACCAAGACCAGCAGGATGGCAGGACGGAGGTCACCGTGGAGCCCAAGACGGTGTCATCACCAGAGCCTTTGGCAGGCGAAGACCACCTTTAGTCAGGATAGCTTGTACTAGCTGCCCCACTTCAAATCGGCCGTTGTGGCATCCCTTCCCGCTCAATATTTGGGAAGAGGACTAGGGCCTCTATAAATAGGACTAGCCACCACAGTAGGAGGCATCTGATCTTGAGCAATCCTCACCCACACACATTCGCCAAGCACAAGAATGCCTCTCCTCAGGAGGCTGTTCTTCCCTTGTACTGTTCATCCTCAGCCCAAGAGGCAATCCACCACCACCACATTGGAGTAGGGTATTACACCACATCGGTGGCCCGAACCAGTATAAATCTTGTGTCTCTTGTGTTGCGAGTTCGTCGAGCCCGCCTTCGAGATCGCGGTGAAGGTGAGGGCGTGATTAGGTAGGGGGAGATCTTTGTGCGCACCCCAGTGTTCGAACCTCAAGGGTTTTGCCGGAACCCGAAATCCGACAGCCATGGAACAATCTGGTGCGATAGGCGCTGCCGACGTCGTCCACCCCCAATCTTGGTGTTCCGTGCAATGCACGGGCATCTTGCTCGTGTAAGAAAAGAGTAGAGATACTCGTGGCAATGCTCGGGAAATTATGTCGAACACGGCTAGTTGTAAGCACGCTAGCTCTACAGCCATGATGATAGTGACTGCACACGGTGAGGTTGACTTTGGTATGCCGAACACGGCGCCTACACTCAGGTGTCATCTCTGGCGCAGGGTCTTGTCACTTCACTGTGAGGAGTAATTTGACCAACGGGTAGTACAGTACTAGTACTACATTGGTAGTAATACTACTAGTCTAGCACCACCTGTCGGTGTCAAAACCGGCGGATCTCGGGTAGGGGGTCCCGAGCTGTGCGTCTAAGGTCGATGGTAACACGAGACGGGGGACACGATGTTTACCCAGGTTCGGGCCCTCTCTATGGAGGTAATGCCCTACTTCTTGCTTGATTGATCTTGATGAATATGAGTATTACAAGAGTTGATCTACCACGAGATCGTAATGGCTAAAACCCTAGAAGTCTAGCCCGTATGATTATGATTGTCCCTACGGACTAAACCCTCCGGTTTATATAGACACCGGAGGGGACTAGGGCTGTACAAAGTTGGTTACAGAGACAGGAATCTTCATATATGGATGCCAAGCTTGCCTTCCACACCAAGGAGAGTCCCATCCGGACACACGTGAGAGTCTTCGGTCTTGTATCTTCACAGCCCATCAGTCTGGTCCATGTCAACAGGCCGGACGCCCGAGGACCCCTTAATCCAGGACTCCCTCAGTAGCCCCCGAACCAGGCTTCAATGACGAGGTGTCCGGCGCGCAGATTGTCTTCGGCATTGCAAGGCGGGTTCCTCCTCTGATTGCTTCAACCTGTCTTAAAGAGCTGTATTCGGCCTTCCATTTAATGTCGCGCCCATCGGCTTCCACGCCTCCATGGTTTCAGCTTCCACGTGTCGAGTGAATACGAGAGGTCGGGGTATTTTTGCACATAACACCCTGGCCATGTAAGAAAGGCGTCTATTTAAAGAGATTGGATCTCAGATCCATTCCACACCAAGCGGGAAATTCTTAGAGCTTGCCAGGGGAAACAATTCGACATGGCTAGCATCCCCAGTTCTTCCTCCCGCCCTCACGGCTCCGAAAAAGGTGATTGGGAGAGATGTTCTATACCCCATTATCAGATGGTCAAGCTAAAAACGCAGGGATTTCTTCCCCGTGCGGATCTAGTCCCTGTTCGGGCAGGATTAAACTCTTTTACAGGCGAAGCTCTGGCAGAAAAATTCCCCAATCCGACCAGGGGGAACGGGTGTGCTTTGTTTCCTACTTGTTAAGAGGCGTTGGGTTTCCAATCCACCCATTCCTCCGAGGACTCTTGGAGTATTATGGCCTCCAACTGCACAACTTCACGCCGGCCTCTATCCTGCACATTGCGGGTTGCCCTCTGTCGGTGTTAAAACCGGCGAATCTCGGGTAGGGGGTCCCGAACTGTGCGTCTAAGGTCGATGGTAACAGGAGACAGGGGACACAATGTTTACCCAGGTTCGGGCCCTCTCTATGGAGGTAATACCCTACTTCCTGCTTGATTGATCTTGATGAATATGAGTATTACAAGAGTTGATCTACCACGAGATCGTAATGGCTAAAACCCTAGAAGTCTAGCTTGTATGACTCACTACAAAAAAAATACACTTCCATGATGATACGTGTTTGTCACAGTAGGTCACATTTTTTGTCATGCATGTACATCCATGACGATTTTATGACAGAATCAAGATAGTCATACCTGTGCTGTCGTAGAAGTGTTCCATGACATTACCAAAATTATCATCACGGAAGTGTGCACTTCCATGACGATAAATCGCGCGTCACAGAAGTGCTTTCTTCAAGGGTGACCGACACGTGGCATCCACCGTAACGGAACACCGTTAAGCTATCGGGTTGGGTTTTGGATCCGATAACCCATTAACAGCCCCGACCAATGGGGATTTTCCACATGTAAAATCATCATTGGCTAGAGGAAACACGTGTCGGCTCATCGTTGGGACAGATGTCATCCACTCATTGGACAGAAGGCGCCTATGATACGTTGACACGTGGCACGGCCCAACAGAGGCCCATTCCTGTGAAAAGGCCGGCCCGTTTGACTTGGTCAAAAGGTGGCGGGCCGGCCCATGGAAAGCCTGTTAACGGCCTATTCGCATATAGCCCATTTACAGCCCGCTAACCCAAGGCCCGTTACGCCCTATCCGAATTAGGCCCAGTAGCGTCATCTGGGCCATCCAATATGATTCCAGCCCGTTTTCACTTCTGGCCCATGTATGGCCCATGACGTCTTTCGGCCCATATGAGGCCCTATGTAACTCTTGGCCTATTAACGGCCCGTGGTGAAACTGGCCCGTGATGAACAGTGTATCACTTTACACCCATTAATGGCCCGTGGTGAAACTGGCCCGTAATGAACAGTGTATCACTTTATACCCATTAATGGCCCGTTATTCCGTTGGGCCGTTTCCAACCCATGTTATCTTCCGGCCTTCTCAGAGCCCATTTATTCTTGGGCTCATTTCCAGCATTCGTTTACTTACGGCCCGTTACTGTCATTTTCTGCTTGTGGGCCAAATTCAGCCCGTGGTTACAGTCGGCCTGTTTGTGGTCCGTTAATACGTTGGGCCGTTTTCATAGCGTCATCAAATACGACCTATTAACGATGGCCCGTTATGGTCGGCCCATGAACGGACGATTTCAACTCTAGCCCGTTTACGGCCATAATGCGGCCTGTTATTGGCCCATGTTTGGCCAATCGATCATACGGCCCGTATAAGGCCCATTGATGATACGGCCCGTAGAAGGCCCATTGTTTCTACGGCCCGTAGAAGGCCCATTGTTTCTACGGCCCGTAGAAGGCCTACTGTTTCTACGGCCCGTAGAAGGCCCACTATTTCTACGGCCCGTAGGAGGCCCAGTGTCACTACAGTAAATATTAGCCCATGGTTATTGTGGCCTAGTTTTAAAAAATTGGTTATTGCAGCCACTAGCAAACTGCGGAAAAAGAACTCCACTGACTACAAGCAAACAAATAAACAAGACAACAAGGAAATAAATAAGCAAGCAACTTATGCTAGGCTATCACGGCTATTACACATATTACATCCACTGGGCATCAAAGTTTGCCACCAGTGCAAATATAGGGAAGAAAGCAGCATATAAACGCCGCAGCACAACAAGTCCAGAACTGAAACCACTTCAGAAGAGTTCAAGAAACAATATCCTGGGTACCCATAATGCTGGCAAGAGCTTAGCAAGCTTATTAACTTTCTCTTGTTTGGCGCTTAACTCCTCCAGCGCTTGCTGTTGCACAAGAAAGTACGCATCTGAATTATGCAGGGACTTCCTCAGTCCTTCGGCTTCTTGCCGCAGCACAGCTGACTGATGCCTTTCAGCTTGTAGCTGAGACTGAAGAAGCCGAAGTGATTCAGGCAGCAAGTTCGAAGAGCTTGTGCCAGCGGTACTGGCCAGTAACTCGAACACTACATCAACGCAGGACTGTGGGGTTTTCTCACTGTCTACAAGATCGTTTTTATCACCTTTCTTGGAGACCAACAGGGTTGTCTCACTATCTTGAACCTTATCTGCATTAGTTTCTCTACCATTGCATAGTGGGGTGCTCTTCTCCAATATTCTGTTTGCATACTACAAGAGAAACAAGCAGACACATCACAGGTTTAGCTTGCAGTATACGAAACTCATTTTGGTAAACCGGTTCAGTAGTAAGGTGGACAGGATAACAGCATGAAACAAACATATATCTATGTACTATGGTCACTGTATTATCCATATCATTCTAGTTTATGTTCCCTAATCAAGATAGATACACAGTTCAACTCATATATTTTTAAGACACGGCAGCATAGACAGAATATAAGTGTGAGAAACTACACAGCATTGGCAGCACTTGTAATGTGCATCACATGAGAACATAACTGTTTATACAACTTAAACTGAAATCAACATAGAGCAAGAAGTTAGAACAGCAATCCAGTTAAAGAAATAGGTTTAAAACATACCTGTTGCGCCATTGGAGTTTCAATTGGATCCTTCAAATTCGGAAGTAGTTGGTATGAGTAAATACAGTGATGAAACAGCAAAGGAGTATGGACCATAGCTATGGAATCTGACCTGAGAACAGTTGCTCTTCTGCTTTAAACGTGGAGTTTGGGTTAGCTGTGGTGGTCTTCGTGCTTTGGCACTGTAGTAGCTTTACAAACTGCTCGTGTGGGGGTACTCTGTGGTGGACATGGTGCATTGTCAACTATAAGTGGGTTACTATCCGCTGGGGTTGCGGTTAGATGGGTTGTAGCTGGTTCTCTGCCCAACGGTGTAAGTGTGCAATCTGGAGGAGTCTCGATTATGTGTGGTGGGGCTAGTTTGTGGGCCAGTACAACCATGGTTCTATCTGCATCGACGGGTAGCACTGTCTTTTGTGAAGAACGGGTTTTTTCTCCCTTAGATACTGCCATCACCCCCTCCAATTCAAATGGCTGATAAACAAGAAAAGAAATTGAACGTACAGACATTGTATGATAGATAGATGTGGTAATTCACATATATGTTGTCGAACCAAACAGGACAGCATGACACAATTTCACATATATGATGCCTAACTAAACAGGATAGCATGACACAGTTTCAGATATGTGATGGATAACTTAACAGGATATAATGGCATAATTCAACATATGATGAGTACCTAAACAGGATCACATGACAAAACTATATGATGTCTTTATAAAATAGGTTGGGATGAAATAATTCACATACATGTTGTCTAAGTATACAGGATGGCATGATATAATTGACATAATTGATTCATATACTAAGCAGCTGGCACTCGCATGTATGATTTCTAAACTAAGCAGATAGAATTCAATATTGTGCATATGATGTCTAAACTAAGCAATGCAAGACACCATATGCATCATATGAGAAATATAAACATTGCAACTTAGAACATACACCTCAGGTGGGATATAGGACTGGTCATCTGTCTTTGAATCCTCCTCTGAGGAGCTCCCTGTAACCATCGAGATATATGCTTCAACAGGTACCATTGCCTGCTCTGAATACCTTATTTTCACTCCAGATTTTTCCATAACCGGCTCAAATGGCTGATACACATGAAGAGTAGTTCAATATACACAGATTGTCGACAAATGGAATACGTAATGAAAAAAAAGATGGCATGAGATAATTCACATATATGATGCCTGGCTCCATGGCGGTGCATAATTCACATATATGATAACTGGCTGAAAAACATGGTATTGCATAATTCACATATCTGATATAGAAAGCAAACATGAGGCATTGACACAAAGCATGTCTAATCTAAGCAGATGGCATGGCAATGCAAGACACCATATGCATGATATGAGCAATATAACCCAGCCAAGTTAGAGCATGCACCTCGGGGGGCAATACGACTGGCCATCTCTCTCTGAATCCTCCTCTGAGGAGCTATCTGTAACCAGCAAGAAATCTGCATCGACAGGTAGCACTGACTGCTCAGAAGACCTTGTTTTCATTCCAGATTTTTCCCATGACCGACTCAAATGGCTGATGCACAGGAAGAGTAGATGAATGTATAAACATTGTTGACAAATGGAATACATTATGGAAAAAAATATGGCACAATACAATTCACAAATACGATGACGGGCTTAACAGGATGGCATTGCATGATTCACGTATATGATGCCTGGCTAAAGAAGATGGCATTGCATAATTCCCATATACTCCCTCCGTTCCTAAATATTTGTCTTTTTAGAGATTTCAAATGGACTACCACATACGGATGTATATAGACATATTTTAGAGTGTAGATTCACTCATTTTGTTCCGTATGTAGTCACTTGTTGAAATCTCTAAAAAGACAAATATTTAGGAATGGTGGGAGTATGATATAGAAACCAAACAGGTGGCATTCACACAAAGCAAATCTAAACTAAGCTGATGACATATAAGATGTATAATGTAAGCAATGCAAGGCGCCATATGCATGATATGACCAACATCAGCATGGCAGGTTAGAGCAAACAACTCAGGTGGTAAACAGGCATGGTCGGCTCCTTCTGAATCTCCATCTGAACAGTTATCTTCCTCTGGAATACAATCTGGAAATGCAGGAGGGGGGGCCACTTCGCCCACCATGGAGCGGTGTCTGCATGACATTATATTTGCATGCAACGGTCTTCTCTTTTTCTCTACATGTTCAGTACGATTGTGTACAATATCTGACATGCATAATAAAAAATAGTTAGATTTTGTAAGGCCTAAGGGGTGCATGCAAAAATCAAGACTGGTGGTAGCAAACGAGTGGATGGATCCAAAACTAATGATAGCAGGTAGATTATAGCTTCAGTTTAAAAAGATAGACAATGGATCATCTATTGTTTGTTGCCCACCCAACATGAACCACATAGAAGATCCCAGATGAACCAGATAGTAGACAGATACTATTCGTTGCTGGCTCGATATGAGACCCATGGGCAATTCAAAACTCAAGATTGAACGATAAAGTAGCAGGTAATAATAACTGATGTATAACGTAAGCAAACACGAAAGACTGTGACCTCTCTTCCGGAACTGTGTAGTCCTCGGGTTCATCTGCTCAGTCGATGATGGTAATGCAGTTGGCGTGGCTGCCGGCAATGGGGAAGATGATCTGAGGCGGCGAAAGGAAGTCTGCAGGGGGGATCTCTGTTGCAGTGAACGCTTCTGTCGATGGTGCACCTCAGGTGGGGTGGATGACGGCACGGCAGGAGCAGGACATAACACACAGAGTTTTCTTTGACGCCTATATGAAAATGAAGTAAATCTATAAGGGCTCCTTAGAATTGGAGGATTCTATAAACGCAAGGATAGGAAAAACACAGGAATAGGATAGGAATGCACGTGCAAAACAGAGCATTTGGAAACATAGGATTTCAGTCAACCTGGGTGTTTGGCTCACATGAATTGGAAGAACAGAGGAATGGAGAAACAAAGTGATGCGACAAGTGTACAACCTCTTTGGCATAGCCTTGTGGACCTCAGCATCATTGGGTTGGACGTGGAGGATGGTGATGATGCTGGTGTGACTGTCGGAGGCGGGGAAGAAGATCCGAGGCCTCTGGAAACGGCGCCGAGGGTACTGCTCCGCTGTGATGGACGGTTCCGTTGTTGGAGCAGCTCCGCTAAGGTGTACGGCGATGAGGCTGAAGCATGACAAGACAGACAACATTAATCTGAAGTGGGACCCTAATATCATCTGCAATAGATGATGTAAAATACATCACCAAAAAGTGCTAGATGTAAAACGCATCAGCCGCGCCCCGGCTGCTCCGACAGATGCTGTAAGTACTGTTCACTCTGAACTTAACTAAAGAAAATGAACTTCACAGTCGAAACTGAATTTTACTGTCGAAACTGATTGAACTAGTAACAAAGCATTGCAATAGATGTTTAGGGCGTTCGAGCACTAGTAGCAGAGAAGCAGTGATCTAAATCAGCAGACGCTCAAGCAGGGAACGCACTAGCAGAGAGGAAGTCGTGCAGTAGCACCTTGAGCGAGTGCTAAAGCAGCAACTCCTGTAGCTGCCGGAGGTCGTGCAGCAGCAGCAGCAGTAGCGCAAGTGAGAGCAAGAGCAGAGCAGCAGCATGAACGAAAGCCGGACCAGTGCAGCAGTGCGACCGACAGCAAGAACAAAGCCGCAGCGCGGGCGAGAGCCGGAGCAGCTGCAGCTAGTGCCGTTGTGGAAGTCGCCGCCGAGGAAGCAACGACATGGGGGAGAGACGCCATGGATGATGTGGCCGGCGACGGCGCTGTCGATGGAGACACGCCATATCTGCTCGATATCGAGCACCGGCAGCCCCGTGAGATCGAATAAAAGATAAAATGTAGCGGTGGGTGAAGAACCCCCTTGGTGGCGCCGAGTTGGCCTCGGCTTCATCGGAGGAATTGGTGAGGGTGTTGCGGTTCTGGTGGGGCAGGTCAAGACGGCGCTGTGGGGATTAAGGTGGCGCGATACACGAGGTGAACGTCGGGGCAGCTCCTTGGAGGTGGAGGACGGGGAGGCTGATTCGGCGGGACGACGAGATCGACAATGAATCCTCATCCAGTGTGGTGGATGAGGGATGGCGAGCTGTTGCGGTGGACGACGTAGTCGGGGAAGAGTCTCTGGCTGGGCGACGGTCGGGAGGCCGACGGAGGAGCATGGGATTTCGCAGGTTTTGGCGGCCTCGGTGTACGAATGGGGGGCGAAGGGGGAGGGGGGAGCCAAGCTTAGGGACGCGCTTGTCTGAAATGTAGGGTAAGTTACCAGCGTACCCCTATCGGTTTTGACACCGCGACGTGGAGCTTCATTTCTGGCTGAGGGGTAGAAGGGGGATTTCGCGTGTCTGGGCTGCGGGAGCGATTTCGGATGAGGAGGGAGTTCTCGCGCGCGTCCAAATTTCGGGATAACAAGGCGCGACGCGGGTTGAAGAAGCGGGAGTTTCAAAGCAGGTGAGACAAAAGATACTCGAGCTTGAAAATTTCGGGATAACAAGGTGCGGATTCCTTGTTCGGCAGAACAAACTTAACATGTAAAAAAACAATTCATACAAGACACAAGAGAGTCATGTCCCCTTTTACTATATTGCTATAGATGCCATTGAAAAAACTACAAGAAAAATGTAAAAAAAATTGGGAGAACAAGATTACCCTGCACAGTACCAAATCGATTCGCACTTCCCTCAACAACAACAAAAAACAAATCAATTCCCACCAAAGAAAGAGTAATGTCCCTTTTTATATGATTACAGATGCCATGATCTCGAATTTCAATTTTTGAATCCACGTTATGTTGAATTCGAATATATCATTGGTGACCTTGCGGTTTATAATTGATGTAGTCGTACATTTTGATCTTCCATCATATATGAACATTTTACCCAACCATGTGAACATATATATTGTCGTCTACCATATGGACTAAATTTGAATCAATTTTCCTTGTTTGAATACGATTGTTGTCAAGTTATACAATAATTTAAATATTATCTTGATAACAAAAAACATACATATAGCAGTAATCATATTTCACTATGAACTACATGTACCATAAGCTCTCCAATTCAAATATTTGTATCCATTTTATGTTGAATTCAAATCATAGTACATTATTGGTCTAGGTAGCGAGATGTTTGGGATAATCTAAACCCTGTTTTCATACGTATAATTTTTGGCTGAATTGGGACAAGTTTTGGTATAAGCCTGTTGCAAAACCGGAGATTCTCTCAACAAGCCTCGTGGTTCCGAGAGGGAACGTGTCACCTTTGTGTGCGAAACGATATACGCTGCCTCCCCCCTGATTTTATTTACAGAGGCAACATAGAACTATATGAGTGCCCTGTTAAATTTTGGAATTATTTCGGGTTCATTTGGCCTTTTTATACATTAAATTAGTTTCTGGACTTTTAATGTGCATAATCTAAATATGAATTGCATGCACATGCTCCGGTGCACCAAAGTGGGTTGAAAAATCACATGTGCGTCCTTGGTTGAATTTCTAGGTCCCATTGAAGAAATGAGAATGAAATTCAAACATCTGGGCGTCATGACTTGGCCGAGAACATCGAGAAACTTTGATTTTAAATTCATGTAAATCCAAAACTCGCCTGGAAATCATGAAACTTGGCATGGTGTCATGTCATGGCACTAACATGTTGTGGTAAAAATTGGGCCGATTTGGAAGCTCGTGGTTCTAAGAGGGAACGTGCCACCTTTGAGTGTGAAACGATATACGCTGCCCCCCCCTTGAGTTTCCTAACAAAGGCAACATAGAACTACATTAGTGCCCTGTTAAATTTTGGAATTATTCCGGGTTCGTTTGTCGTTTTTTATACATTAATTGAGTTTCTGGTCATTTAATGTGCATAAGTCAAATTTGAACTACAAGCACATGCTCTTGTGCACCAAAGTTGGTTGAAAAATCACATTTGTGTCCTCGGGTGAATTTCTAGGTCCCATGCAAGAAATGAGAATAAAATTAAAACATCTGGGCATCGTGGCTCGGCCGAGAACATTGAGAAACTTGGTTTTAAAATTCTTGTCAATCCAAAACACGTCTGAAAATCATGAAACTTGGCATGGATGTCATGTCATGGTACTACCATGTTGTGGTAAAAAAATTGGCCGAATAGGAACAGATTTTGGTATAAGCTTCTTGCAAACCGAAGCTCCTCTCAAGAAGGCTCGTGGTTCTGAGAGGGAACGTGCCACCTTTGAGTGCAAAAGGATATACGCTGTCCCCCTTGAGTTTATTTACAAAGGCAACATAGAACTACATCAGTGCCCTGTTAAATTTTGGAATTATTCCGGCCTCGTTTGGCCTTATTTACACATTAATTGAGTTTTTGGTCATTTAATGTGCATAATTCAAATTTGAACTACAAGCACATGCTCCCGTGCACCAAAGTTGGTTGAAAAATCACATTTGTGTCCTCGGGTGAATTTCTACTCCCTCCTTCCATCTATATAGGTCCTAATGCGTTTTTCGAGGCTAACTTTGACCAAACGTTAGAGCAATAATATATGACATGCAACTTACACAAAGCATACCTTCAAATTTGTATGTCAAAGGAGCTTCCAATAATATAATTTTCATAGTATACATCTCATGTGCTATTAATCTTGTCAATAGTCAAAGGCTGTCTTGAAAAACACATTAGGCCCTATATAGATGGAAGGAGGGAGTAGGTCCCATGCAAAAAATGAGAATAAAATTCAAACATCTGGGCATCGTGGCTTGGTCGAGAACATTGAGAAACTTGGTTTTAAAATCATGAAACTTGGCATGGTGTCATGTCATGGTAGTACCATGCCGTGGTAAAAAAATTGGTCGAATAGGAACAAATTTTGGTATAAGCTTCTTGCACATCGGAGCTTCTCTCAAGAAGGCTCGTGGTTCTGGGAGGGAACGTGTCACCTTTGTGTGCATAATTCAAATTTGAAATACAAGCACATGTTCCAGTGCACCAAAGTTGGTTGAAAAATCACATGTGTGTCCTCGGGTAAATTTCTAGGTTCCATGCAAGAAATGGGGAATGAAATTCAAAATTCTGGGCGTCGTGGCTGGGTTGGAAACATTGAGAAACTTAGTTTTTTAATTCCTGTAAATCCAAAACACGCATGAAAATAATGAAACTTGGCTTGGTGCCATGACATGGCACCAACATGCTGTGGTAAATTTGCAGTCCGATTTGCGAAGGCGCACACATTAACAATCAACAAAGTCATTTTGGAACAAGTGCTGTCACGTTACAATCGGAAACACAAGTATTATTGAAACCGTGGGCGTTCTACTTACTAGTACCATTTACGTTCCGCCACGCGTCCCCATTTTTTATTAGCTAGGAAGCGTCGTGCAGGGTAGCTATTTGAGTACGAGAGGCGTGCGATCAGACCCCTGCGCATGCTTATCGGGAGGAGAGCCCTTTGACCTCCATCTGCCGTCCACCTCTATCCCAAGGTCTCCATTAATGGCGCCCGAGCCTTTGTTTAATGGCGTGGCTATGTCTCACTCGACTGAGATTTAAACGAGAAAAAAGAAAATCTGAAAGCACGGATCTTGATGTTAGATCCGACGGACCTATACAGCATCTACTGCGACTTATAGCAAGACTGATGAATATATAAGGACGATTATTATTTTTTTATCAAAGAAGGGCTTGCCCCTTCCGATTTTCATTAATGAAAACCACCACAATTCACAAGAAGTTCAGCACAACTCCAGCCTAACACGAAGGACTAAAAGCTACCAGATTGAAATCGCAACATCCCAAGAGGCCAACAAAGGCCAAACATCCGTGCTAGAACCCAACATTTCACAATCGATGACACAATCCACATCCTAAACTGATTATTACATCAAAAGAAACCAGGAAACTGAAGGAAGCCTAGCAGCAACTAGAAGAACAGCAACGCCAGGGTCGCCACAACAAGAGTTTTCTTCATTCCAGCCTCGCAACATTGATCTTCCACAGAAAGATAAGGACGATTAATTGTCTTACATAATTAGAAAGATAATTAAAAAAGCCACATGCGGCTACGCCCGAAATACATAAGGGAAAAAAGAAGAAGGAAGACAAGGATCTGGCTCGCTGATCTCTACTTTCTTGATGCGTTGCTGCAGGCCGCGGGAACTAGTCTCCACGGCGAGCGGCGATGAGCTCTTTCGTGTCCTCAAGACGCTGCTTGGGAACATCCACGGATTCCTCCACCAGCCTTTGGCGCTCGTTGCGGAGCATGTCATTCTCGTCCATAAGTTTCTTGACGATGACGCCGGTCCTCTTCAACAAGGCACTGGTCTCCTCCTGCTGGTCTGCACTTCGGACGATCTTCTCCCTCAGCAGGTCGCGCTCGGCCCGGAGCCTCTCATTGCCCTCCCTTAGTTGCCGGATGATGTCGGTAGCCTGTTCAAACGAGGCTTTCATGTCGTCCTGCAACCTCGCCCAGCCGGAGATCTGGTCCATCTGGCTATGGACGATCGCATGCATGCGCCTGTAACAGTCGTCGCCTGCCCGCGAGAAATTTTCCCAGGCCGCCGCAGCGCGGCAGGACATCTCTACTGCATTCGTGGCGCGGCGGGACATCTCTGCTGCTTCCGCGGCGCGGCCGGACCAGTCTGCTGCATCGACGGCGCGGCGGGACCTCCGTGCTGCTTCAGCGGCGCGGCGGGACCTCTGTGCTGCTACTTCCACGCGGCGGGACATGTCGGCTGCTCTCGCAGCGAGGCGGGACATCTCTCGTGCTTCCGCTTCCATGCTCGCCTCTCCCTGGTGGCAATCTCTCGACCCAGAACTCACGCTGGCCATGGCAAACGCAAGGGAAAGATGCTGAATGTCTTGTTTGTTTTTGTGGATGAGGAGTTGAGGAGGAATGTGCAGTCATCTTGGCATACTAGTATTTATAACCGAGTACTAATACGCTCATAAGTGGGAAACCGTTTAGGTTGTGATCGGTGTGAACAGGTTTGCAATTCAATATAGCGTGGTACTAATACGCTCCTAAGTGGGAAACCGTTTAGGTTGTGATTGGTGTGAACAGGTTTGCAATTCAATATAGTGTGGAGTAATTTGGAATGTGACGAGACGCAAGCTCAAAATTTATTGACGGTTCTAGTTTCGAAGTGCGGCACTATTCCTGGATGGAGTACTTCTTTTTCTACTCCCTCCTTTCCGGTTTTATAGGGCTTATCTCAAAATTCTAGGTTTTCCATTTTATAAGGCTCAATTTGGTTGTTCCCCAACACATGTTCAGATTCCAAGGTGCATTAAATCATTGCATGCAAGTATTAAGAGAAAATTGACCAATGCATGTACTTTATGCATGCATGCATTGCAATTAATGCATTGATAAACATAATTTTTTGAGAAAAACAAGAGCATTAATTAGGTGCTTTTGCAAACTACAAAAAATATTCCACCACTCACCATCTTGGTTGGTGAGATTTAGTAATTAAGCCCTATAACCGAAAAGGAGGGAGTACTGCTATGTACGTGCAATAACTGGCACCGTCGTATACATATCTTACGGTTAATGGGGCGTTCGACAGGAATAGCCGCGTGGCGAGCTCTCACACACGCGTCTGTTTTTTCTCGAAAAGGAGGATGATTACCCCCGGCCTCTGCATCTAGGAGTCACACACGCATCTGTAGCTACGAATTGTAGTGTTCTCAACCATCCGATTGGCTCTATCATGGATGTACTCCTATATACTAAAACATGTCTAGATACATCTATATTTTGACAAATGGAAGGCATGTATTGTGGAACGGAGGGAGTGCTTGTCATCAAAATGGATAAAAAGGGACGTATCTAGAACTAAAATACGTCTACATACATCTCCTTTTATCCATTTTGATGACAAGTAGTACTTCTTACCCAAAGGAACTTTATATCCAACAGACACAAAATATCCGTTCGACTGTTGGAAATTACTGATCTGATGTCGAAGTAATTGCTACATCGCCACCAAAACCCACCATTTCTTAAGCTAAAGTAGACCAAGGTAATCCCTATATTAGCATATTACTAAGATAAACAGAAGGCAGTGTAGAAACATTTAGGACGTGATCTTGTCAATCTGAATGTGGAGGGACACAAGCTTAGCTCCGGCCAGCAGCTTGGGCGGAACTGTCAAGAAGGTCAGCTCCTGCATGTCGACATCGCCAGGATCCTTCCTGCTTGTCACCTCCATTTCCACCTTGACGGCGTCGGTCGTGCCTTTGGGCTCCCCCGGTAGGCCATTCGCCAAGAGCTTGGCCACGTAGTGCGGCAGTGGGGACGCCCCCGCTCTGATGCAGACGACCGACACGGCGATAGGCGCGCCGATGTCGAGCACGCCGCCGACCAAGAAAAACGCGCGGCGGTCCTCTCCGCGAACAGCAAAAGCCGTGGCTCCGACAGTGGCACTTGCAGCTGGAGCACCTTGCCGTACTAGATCCTGTGCACGGGCATGGGATGCACGGTGCTGATGTGTTGGTAGAGCGCCGGCGGCGGGCCTTCGTAGCCGCAGACGGGCACAGGGCATTTGCAGGGCGCGAGCGGACACACGCTCTGGTGATCGGCGAGCTTGTGGTAAGTGACGTAGATCCCACAGCCTTCGTGCGGGCACTCCACCCTCACCGACGAAAGGACGGAGTCCACCGCCATGTTCCGCACGTCGAAGCCACCGCCGCGCTCGCACTTCTGGCACTGCCGCTGGTTCCCTGGGTGCTCGACGCGGCAGTCCGCGCAGGCCAGGTGCCCTCCCTTGCACTGCAGAAATCAACCGAACAACACATCAATCAAGAAACCTGCACCTTGCTCAATCAGCCAAACGGACGAGGTGTATTCGAACCTCATACACTGGAGGCGTCAAGGGGCGGAGGCACAAGGGGCAGTGGAGCACGGTGAGGTCCATCGAGACCTTAGAGAGCTCCATCGTCGGGTCATGTTCGGTCTGCATGATCTCGCCCTCCTCGTGCACAACCATCTCTCGACTTGGGCCGGGGTATTACAAAGCTTTACCGTCACATATTTTATACTACTTCAAGGTGCATTGAATCCACACATGCAAGTATCAAAAGGAGAGTCACGGCATGCATGCATGCATTGTAATTAATGCATCGGTAAATGCAAATTATTGAAATATATCAAGTGCAGTGCTTTGATGTGTCGCGTCAGCTCGTACATCAACGAGAAGTTTGATTATCCTCTCCCTCGCGGACTTAACTGCACCTGCCTTTGGCTGTATGACAGGTTGGCCACACACCTGTCGGGCCCACCTGTCATACACGCAAAGGCAGGAGTGTCCCTCCCTCGCCCATGAGCGTGGTGGCTGGCAAGACTAGGAGAAGCTTTTGCTACACGCTCTACCTCCCGCACGCGGTGGACATGCAGCAGTTCAATCGGTGACAGATGGAAAGAAGCGTACTGTAGTACTCCTCCAGTGCAGTAGTACTCCATCATTGTTCGACTTCCCGAAGAGGCGAAGAGCCAAGCGCAGCCCGGACGCTCGTGTGGCAGTTTCATGTGTAGAGTAGTCTAGGATAGCCTGTACCGTGCCTGTAAGCTTAAAATCGTTGGGGTTGGCTCCATGCTATGTGGCCGTCTCGAAGTTTTTTTTTAAATTAAAATAGTTTTCTAGCCCTACCTGACACCCTGGTGATTGTAGTTTGCACGCTCATCTGGTCAAGACAGGAATATATATTTTAATTAGTTTTTTTTGAAAAGGGGGGACTCCCCGGCCTCTGCATCAGAACGATGCATACGGCCACATATATTTTAATTTGTGGTGGGTAAATGTTAGAGGTTGCAGCAAATATATTGTACACTGCGGGTCTTTCAGCCAAGTTTAGAGGCAAGCATGTGGGGCCAGTGCTATGATGTGTTGCGTCAACTCGTACAACGAGGAGAAGCTTGATTTTACTACACGCCTTCTCCCTCACCCATGCGCGCGGTTGCTCGCAAACGAGGACAGGCTTTTGCTTAGTAGTACTTCTACAACAAGCTATCCGTCCCGCTCGCGGTGGACGGACATGCAGCAGTGGATTCGACACTGTAGAAGCAGTAGTAGTAACATCATTGTTCATCTTCTCGAAGAGGCGAAGAGCCAAGCGCAAACCAAACGTTGCAGTTGCGAACATTGGAGCACGCATATAGCCAGGCTCTTGCATGAGACAAAATTGCTATGTGAGCCCACTATTGTACTAGTACGTGCAACTACTTGCTAGTATAGCCCTGTAAACCAGAAAGGAGTATTTGCCCTTCTAGAGATTTCAACAAGTGACTAGACTACACCGAGACGGAGTACATATGGAGCAAAATGAGTGAATCTGCACCGTAAATAAAATACATACTAGTTCTATCATTTTCCTCTCCGAGGTGCACAATATTGAGTATACTGACTAGTCTCTTTTTGACACGCATTTACGTTTTTTTACACTGTACGGACGCAAGCGCTCATAGACACGTGCATACACTCACCCCTATGAACGCACACACGCACGGCACTATCATCTTGAAATTTATGAATTCACCATAGGCACCTCGTCGTCGACGGGTCCATAGGTGCTTGAATGCCAAGGAGGGAGAGGGTAGCGGTTCCCGAGACGTTGAACGGTCAATGATGCATCCTCAATTACATGCAGAGGGAATTAATTGGAGAAGCAGAATAGAGCCAACACGATGTGAATGCAACACAGTTTGGACTCTCATATAATAAAGGCGCCCCACCACTCCAATCCATCTACTCCCAAGTCTCTGCGCAACACTGCTCACTCCAATCCAAGACCAAGTGACCAGAAGCCACAAGCACCTATGGAGGCGATGGACGCGAGCGGCAGTCGGTTGTGCCAAATCACCCAAGGCACAGGCCTGCGGCCCCGCACCGCGCATCATTTCTAGACGGTGCTGGCGACCGCAGGCATCGTAGCCCTCGCCGACGCCGGCTTCGCCTCTCGCATGGATGACACGATGGTCAACTCCATCCGCAAGTTCACCGCCGTAAAGAAGCGCGTGGACGACCTTGCCGTACTGCTCTAGCCCGCGCGCCCAGGCTCCTCATTGCCTGCCACCCTCATCGGCCTCCATGGTGACGAACTCTTTCAAGCCCTGGTGGCCCTGCAGGTGCCGGAGGTCGCTACGAAGAATGTGCACCTCGAGGCCGCGCTCGCCGCGCAGCGCCTCGCCATGCAAGAAACCGTCGACCTGCACATCCACGTCTACGAGCAAATCGTCTACATAGGCCACTACAAGGCAAGCGAGGACGGAAAGACGTTGGCCTTCTTCCAGCGGCTGGAATCTTTGGACGCCATTGTTCAGAAGCACGTCGACCTGGCCACGAAAGCCGCTGCTACTTAGGCGCCGTTCGGTGGGCCGGCGCCCTGAGTCGAGGAGGTGGACGTCGTTGATGGATGCATCTCTTCTTGCCTCCTGTAACCAGCACTGCATCGCCTCGTGGCCTTAATGTTTTATTAGTATAGTACTCCCTCCGTTCCCAAATATAAGTCTTTCTAAAGATTCCAGCAAGTGACTACTACATACGGAGCAAAATGAGTGAATCTACACTCTAAACTATGTCTACATACATCTGTATGCTGTATTCCATTTGAAATAGTATCTAAAAAGGCTTATATTTATGAACGGAGGGAGTATATGGCATTTTTATTCCAGTCGTAACGTTTTCACTGTGAGGTGGGGCCGCAGTTGAGCAAACCCACCCCGCCCACCTGGCGTCGGCCGAGTTTAGAATTAGAAGAGAGAAACGAGGGAGGAGAGCTAGCTGTAGCACGGACGCTGTTGTCAGATGGGACTCGTGTTTATAGAATAGGAGTACTGAGCACTCGTGCCTCTTTTTTTGAGGGAAAAATTAGTAGTATGTCTAGTTGGGTGCGTGCGACCTATAGCTGTCATCACTTTAGGTCTCCTTTTCGAACCGCGGCTACGCTTCACAGTACATATTATTTCACGCATTTATCCTCCTATATGTACTCCTAAGATATTTCCACGTGCTCCCATTCGCCGACATGTGGGACATAGAGCATCTGTGTCGTAGTGCATGCACGACTCGGAGCATATGCCGGGGTACTTTACATTTCAGACCTCACGAATTACATGCAAACCCCCGTAGAAGAATAAATAAATGAATGAATTACTACATGAAACCGGATTATTTTTGTGGAAACCGGAGCACGTTCATTAAATTTAGGACATAACGCGTTTATAAAAAATGACCGGACCGAAACCAGTCTAAGGGCCTCTTTGATTTTTCCCGCAAAAAAAGGGCCTCTTTGATTCGCAGGATACTGAAAACACAGGAATGGGGAAAGTATGATGGCGATGAACCGAGACGAGGAGAACTCTAACTCAGTTAGAGGTTAGAGTTAGATTCTAACCCTGAACTAACTCTAAACCAAAGAGGTGTATGGATGGCAGGGTTAGATTGACAATAAATGCTCTATTTCAATCATTTGACTACTTTGGACCCTATTTCCTGCCGGATTTGGAGGGTGCTTGGATACGTTTTAGTTCCATGACTAAAAGTAGTGGGACTAAAACTTGCTAGCCTCACCCATGCTTGGATCCAAATACTAAAGAGACTAAAATCAAGTTAATGAGCATTTATTATCCTCCAAACCCTCCAATCCAGAACTCGCCTGTGTTAAAGGAGAGGAGTTAAATGAGGAGAGAGAGGACTACTCCACATTTTAGTAGGGGTACCCCTGACTAAAAAATTTTAGTCTCAAGACTAGTTTTAGCCTCTCTTTAGTCAGGGGTGCTTGGAACTTTAGCCTCTTAAAGAGACTATTTTTAGTCAGACTAAAATAAGTCCCTTGGATCCAAGCACCCTCTTGGTGTGGCCGGCTCTTCTGTGGCCTCCTCCCGCTCACAATTGACATAAACGAACCATCTATACAAATCAAGCATGCAAAACATGATAATTTTTACTTTGTCCATACAAATGAGATATCCCACTTAAACATACAAGTCGTCAATCAAGCTTCACAAAATAAAAAAACACCTCATGAAACAAAGAATGAACTAACTCATCACGGAAGTCATTCACGAGAGGGAGGGAGCCCGGAGCCCCTCACGCACCGAGGGAGGAGCTCGCCATCGTCGCTCTGGAGGAAGGCTCTGTAGAGCCCAAGCCCCGGGAACCCCTTCGACGTCGGCCCTTGCGAGTTGAGGTCGACACCGGCATGGGTAGCAGGGCCGCTTGCCCAGACTGGGAACTTAATCTTTGGGCCTCTAGAAATAATGCAAGCCTGTAACTAAAATACCTAGAAGGTGAACTGAATCTTTGGGCCTCTAGAAATAATGCAAGCCTGAAACTGAAATACCTAGAAAGATGAACTGAATCTTTGGGCCTCTAGAAATAATGCAAGCCTGAAATTGAAATACCTAGAAAGGTGAACTAAATCTTTAGGCCACTAGAAATAATGCAAGCCTGAAATTGAAATACCTAGAAAGGTGAACTGAATCTTTGGGCCTCTAGAAAGATTTATTACCTCCTCAAGCAGCATCAAACAATTCCATGCGTGCACCACAAATCTATACCAAGTTTGATCAGGATCTACTTTTCCAAATCAGAATTAGCGCTAGAGCAAGCAAGATCAATGATATGGCTGTGAGACAGAGAAGGAACAAACAAACTCACCCCTCTCGCGACCTCCCTGGTAGATGCGCCGCCGCCGCGCACGACAGAGGGAGAAAAACGACTGGTGAAGGGGGAGCGGGGCGACCTTCGAAGGCCGGAGGGAGAGGGCGGCCGGAGTAGGGCGGCGGAGGCCGGAGGAGAGAGAGGGCAAGCAGCCCTATGGGGAACAGAGAGGAGTCGTGCGAGAGGGGGGAGCGATCTGGTGCGGGCAGGGGAGATCTTTTAGTTCTCTTTTAGTGGGCCCGAGGATAACTAACCCAATTAGGACCTCTCCACCAGGCTAGTTTTTTAAGCTGGGTTAGAGCAAACTAGCTCAAACTAACCCCTCTTGTTTCGATAATTTGAGGCTATTTCAACCCAAACTAGCTCTAACTCAGGGATCCAAACAAAGAGGAGTGTGAGTGTACATGCTACAGTGTGGACCGTAGCACATTGTTTTTTATGGCCATATCACCACATTGTTTTCTACTGCTGGTTCACTGGGCTACCGTGGTTCGCACTGCTGGTTCACTGGGCTGCCGTGGTTCACACTCCTCCAACCTGAGTAGTACTCCCTCCGTTCCTGAATATAAGTCTTCGTAGATATTTCACTGTGGACCACATACAGATATATGTATATGCATTTTATGTGTAGATTCACTCATTTTTCTCCGTATGTGGTCCATAGTGAAATCTCTCCAAAGACTTATATTTAGGAACGGAGGGAGTAGTATAGTACTAGTATATACCACATCATTCTTTGCTCCTTACTACTCCGACATGTGGGAGAGCCAACATCCGGGTCGACGTGTCATGCACCAGATTAGAGCGCGGAACGGAAGAGGGGAATCACCCCGCTCGGAGCGCCGGTAATTCATGACTATAGTGAGTGGTCATATCACAAGTCTTTCCAGCAGTAACGCGCTGTGAAATCGCACAGCCCCACTCGCTCACCCTCCTCGCCTCTCTGTCAAACCGCCTACCCGAAAACTGCCGCGCGTACTGCCCGGGAAAAGCCCCGCCCTCAACTTTTAACTACTCGAAAATAGTTCGAGCTTGTTCATTCTATATAAATATAGTACTTACTGTATGTTATTCACCCGTGGGGTTGTTCAATGAATGGAGGGCTGGGGAGCACAAGTGAACAATATTGTAGTACTACTAGTAGTAAGTAGGAGTCATACAGTATTCACCTTAAATAGAGAGTTTCTTTTCTTTAATGCCACGTACACAAATTGAAACGCTTGTTGTGGAGAGAAAAAAGATAATCACTCCACTATATATGGACGCATGGGGCTGAGCGCTTGCTTTACTAGGTTTGCTCTCTTCATTCTCTCATCCTCTCCAGATATAAACAAGACAGCGGTAGCGACATTTTCTCTCTGCTCACCGCTGGTCACAGATCCGGCCGGATCCCTTCGGCCGTTGTGTGTAGAGGACTAAAAGGTGCATCGTTCACGCGGTCATCGCTGCCGAGGGAGGAAACCAACAGCTGCCGGAGGGGCCCGATCCTCTGCCCATGCCGTTCTCTCCGACACAACGCCGGCTTGGGAGGTCCTCCGACCCTTCTTCCTCCCAGCCGTGTTGTCCGCAGATCCGACATGCCGCCGCCGACATCCCGGCGACCCTCAGGTATAAGTTCTTCGAAAGTGGCCTTGCTCTACTGCCCCAGCTCCCCACGTGTCTGCATGTGCATCTTTTTCTACTCCCATCAGCTCTTCCAAACCCACCTAAATTTTTAGTATTATTAGAGGTAAAGCTACTTCATGCATTCGAATCTAGGGCTTTGTTCAAACAACGAAGAAAGGGGGAAAGTTGTAGCATGAATCTAGGACTTGATTCAAAGAGGAAATAATATGGTGAAAGTAGTAGAGACCGGATACCCAACCAGTCTCTTGGTTGAAAAGGGAAATAATGGGAAAACGCAGTACAAACTGGATAAGGAACAGATCTATTATTGGTTAAAAAATTATAGAAAGTGGCGGCTGGTGGACAAGTCAACAGAGTATGTCCAGGATTAGATTTGCTGCCATCACATAGTAAAAGGTCTCCAGGATTAGATTTCCTGCCCTCACATAGTAAAAGGTCTCAGGATTAGATTTGTTGCCCTCACATAGTAAAACGTCTCAGGATTAGATTTGCTGCCCTCACATAGTAAAAGGTCCCCAGGATTAGATTTGCTGCCCTCACATAGTAAAAGGTCTCCAGGAGTAGATTTGCTGCCCTCACATAGTAAAAGGTCTCCAGGATTAGATTTGCTGCCCTCACATAGTACAAGGTCTCTAGGATTAGGTTTGCTGCCCTCACATAGCATGAACAAACTCGGCATCACCACTTTATGCCTCCTTGTAGGTACATTGTGCTGATGCGTCCACTGTCGCATGTCCTTATACCAACCTTTTGCTGTTGTTAATGTAAGGGCGCATGTAAAATGAAGCGATCACACTGTTACCTTAGGGACATGTCTAACCAGTGTTATTGTTAATCTAATGCCTCCAGTGATAAGATGCAATTAAACTGTGTTACAAATGGCACTCCTGTTGTTTTCTCCAGTATGATAAGTAAGTTGCTCCTTTACGCTGCTGAGTGTCCTGGTGTCCCCACGGTCCCATGCCCTTAAACCAACTCTTTAGCTGCTGTTGATTTACTGTGTCTGGTAAACAAGCAATGCCACCATTAAAGTAATCCCATACTTGAGGAATCTCATTGTTGATCGTAATGCTTTTGGTAACATGAAGCATTGCTGACGTTTTAAAATTTCTACTGTCCTTGCGTGATTGCCATGAACATAATTAAGATGCTTCTTTTCATTTTGTATATGTTTCGTATATTCTTATTGACCAGCAACTGTTTACTTTCTATCTTTTTGTGCAGATAGGGATATCCATTTCACCTTGTTGCTATTGTGACCTTTTGGTGAACTGCACAACACACTTTTTTGGAATGAGTGTCTTGTGCAATTCAACTAAAATGTTACATGGGAAACATCTCTCAATTTTGGTGGAACTGCACAAAATGGTGATTGGAGTTTCCAAAATCTCCGTCAAATTCTGCTGGTAATCTCGTGCAACATTTTATTAGCCTTTGCAAGATGAGCCGTAGCTGAATGATGCAATCTTTGCTTCATTTCAGGTGAACTGCAGAAAAAGTGGCATGAATTGAATCATCGAGTGGAGCTGCAGGTTGACTTCCACTAGTGCCAGTATTATAGTAATCATGCTCTTTATTATCTGCGCTGTGCAAACAGGAATACTCAACTACAGATGTTGTGACGGTCAAGAGCATTCGCCAAGTTCTTCGATTGTATGACATGGCTAGCCAAGATGGATTTAATCCCGATATTCACTTTATCAAAAGGCTCTAATGGGTTGGTTCTGAATCTTGCAAGCTGGGAATCAGTGAGATGTGTAGGCATCTTTGTTGTACTTATTATTTGAATCTTATTTGTTGGTTCTGAATCTTGCAAGCTGGGAATCAGTGAGATGTGTAGGCATCTTTGTTGTACTTATTATTTGGATCTTATTTGTTGGTTCTGAATCTTGCAAGCTGGGAATCAATGAGATGTGTAGGCATCTTTGTTGTACTTATTATTTGGATCTTATTTGTTGGTTCTGAATCTTGCAAGCTGGGAAACACGGCATGATGATGCAGAGGACAACAACCATAACAAACAGTTCAAACTTGGTAGTATTATCTTTGTGAAAGTGCGACAAATGTGCTGATCGTGTGCGTCCTGAGAATAATAATTCTAATTGTTGTGCATGTTGATCCTGTGGCACTGATAGAACGAGCGAATGCATTGCTTGTTTTAAGTATAGATTTCTATTAAAGTTAATTAAATTTAAGTAAAGTGACCACTAACTCCTATTATTACAGTACCAATACAGACCCGCTCGTGAACCGATGTGTGGCCGAGGGTGCATCTTCTGCCGGGCGTGCAGCGGACGAGGGAGGGGTAGTAACTGTTGTCGCATGTACACACTCAGCTTATTGTTGAATCCAGTTCCCCAAGAGCTGAAAAACGAACTGCTGCCGCCGCCTACACACTCGTTCACTCGAAGAGACTCCAATGGCGATCCTGTACACCAACGATATGGACTCGGTGAAGCTCTGCCTCGCCTCGGTCCTATGGCTGCACCAGGTTCTGGAGCATTTGCATGTTTCATCGGCAGCGCCGACTGCACCTTCGCTACGGTGGAGAGAAGGAAGAACGCGACGATTCGGCCATCTAGTGCAGCAAGCTTGTCGACATCCAGAAGCAATACAAGATCATCAGCAACGGGCAGGAGAAGGACTCCGTGGTTGACCTCGCTGAGACCATCATCGACCCCTGATACGCCAACATGAAAGAAGACGACCTGAATACGTGGGAGGTACCTCTGAATCTAGCCTACATAACCTACGCGGCCAAGGACGCATACGCATGCTACGACATGTACAGGCAGATCTTGGACATGAGGGCATGTCTGCTTCCCGTAACCGACGAGTACACGGACAGACGCAGCGTCATGATCAAGCGTGCTAGGAAGGTCTAGATGGTGTACTTTATCTGTTTATAAGCACCTTTATCATCTGAGTGTTTCATGCATTAGCCTATGTGTCATAATTATCTGTTTTGTCCAAAATATTTCTTTTAAGAACCCATTAACCTGATTGCTTTTTTTAGTGGCTATTTGCTTATGTATGTAAACTAGTTCACTTGTCCGTAAAAAAACTAGTTCACTCGGCTGCCGTGCTTTGAATCTCCTTCCTCCCAACATATTCCCCTCCTCAGGTGGACCCAGTAGGTCTCTGAATTTTCTCCCACTTTCTTTTTCAATGTAAACTGAGTTTTCTCCCAGTACTTTCCCCTAGAACCAACTCAACTGTCCCACATCTAGCCTAAAAAATAATAATACCCCACGTACTATTAACTCATCAAATTAAAATGATATTTTATTTCGTAAGTTGAAAGTTCTTACAAAATAATAATAATAATTGTTTATATATAACTTGGCAAGTTAACTCCTAGTGATTGCGTACATAAGCTTGCAAAGATTTTACTGACGTGCAATCATGTGTTTATGTTTTCATAACATTTCTCCGTCTAGCCCAACATGATATTTTCAACCAGCCCAGCAAATCCGCGGATTTCGATAAAAATGCAAATGGGATTTAAACGGGCTGCATAGATGCTACACCATTGTTTCACCCAGCCCACCAAGTGGACTAAAAACAAATGGACTGGCTGACATGTGGGCAAGTAGGTCGAAGCCTAAGAAGGCGTTGGATTTACATCCAACGGCCGACATTCTTCTTCAATCTGTCGTCTTCTTCCCCCAGCTCTGCCGAAACCGCCTGCTCCAGCCTTCGGCGTCCAGCGGCGTTGTTTTGCGCTCCTCAGCGAAACGCTACCCCGCCGACGGCCAGGCCATCCCTCCACTCCGCACCTCCTGTTATTCTCTGCCGAGTGTAGGCCCACCCCGCACCCGAACCAGTCAAGTTTCCCACTCCTCTCCGTCTGCGACTCCACTGCAGCGTCTTCCCCATCTCCGGGTCGTTCCAGTCTGGGGCCTCGCCGTCGTCCACCGCCTCGGTGTGCTCGGTGCGGCGTGGTCAACATACGAGAGTCATCGGAAGAGGACTGTACGTGGAGAGCCTGACGGCTGGGACACACGAGGTCCATGGTCGGACGCAAGGAAAGTTCCTCCTTATTACGCACTGTATGTGCACTGTACGTGGGAAGGGCTTCTGTATTTCGCGAAAAAATGTTCCCCCCGCTGACAGGTCGGACCCGCCAGCTATATCTTCACACGCAAGGAAGTGCCTCCTTATTGCTCACCAAAAAATGAATACCCGCTGCTAGCTGGGACCCACCATAGTGGGTGGCTGACTTGTGGGCCTACTAAGTTGACGAGGACGGAGGGCTTTGTCAACTTAGTCAATATGAACGATTCTAGCTCCAGTGACCGTACGATGTCCATCCAACGGCCATAGTGCTTCTTCAACCTATGGTCTGCTTGCTCCAGCCGCCCAAAGCAGCGCCGGTCGTGCCGCGTGCTCCTGCCTCTCGTGGCCGGCTGTGATGCCGTGGAGGCCTCACCGCCCCCTACTACTCCCACCACTGGCCCAGGGTATCCCTCTACTCACCCACACCCCCTGTTATTCTGCGGCGACGGCAGCCTCACGCCGCAGCCGAACCGTGAACCCTCGTACTCCTCTCCGCGCGGGCTTCCACTGCCACGTCTTCCCCGGCTCCGCATCGTCCCCTTCCTAGGCCTCGCCGTCATCCACCGCCGTGGTGCTCTCCGCGCGGCGTGGTCAACGTGGTCAAGGAATGACTTCCATCGGAAGAGTACTGTACGTGGAGAGGTTGACAGCTGGGTCCACGGCCACAGCCCAGTTTTTTTGTGATTTGTAGAGTAAGTCGCTTTGTCAGGCCTGTTGGGCTGCAAATCTTTCAAGACGAGGAGAGCTTTCATTCGGCTGGCCGAGAAAATGGCCCATCAGTAATGAGAAATGGGCTGTACATTTTTAAAACACATCAAACCGGCAATTAGTTTCAAATATCTTTTTTTCATTTCGAGATTTTAAATTACATTAATTTTTATGCGTGGAGAATTTGTTGTATTTTATATTGATATACATTTATTTTTAAAATCAGTTTGAATGTGAGTCGAAATTTTGGGATTAAAAACAGTTCGGACCGCACCGAAATATGCAAAATTTCGTATATTTTTTTAACCGTGGCCACAATATGGGCTGTAATGCTAACAAAAAGAATATGGGCTCCAAAAAACCTTAATAATTAGCAAATGGGCTGTAAATTATTAGAAATAATGGCAGATGGGCTGTATGCTGTTTTCCACAGATTTGAGGCTTTCCTAAAAAAAGGTTGACGCACAAGCAGTGACTGTTGGATGTCCATCGAACGGCCGTCGTGCTTCTTCAATCTCTGCTCTTCCTGCTCCAGCCGCTCAAACAAGCGCCGGCGGGACTGCCTGCTCCCTCCTCCCCGCAGCCGGCTGTGCTGCCGCGCAGGCCTCACCGCCCCACCGTACTCCCATCGCTGGCCTAGTCATCCCTCTACTCACCCACACCTGCAGTTATTCTCCGGCGACGGCAGACGAACCAGTAAACCCTCGTACAGTCGTACTCCCCTCCGCGTGGGAAACAACTGCCGAGTCTTCCCTGCCTCCGTGTCGTTCCCTTCCTAGGCCTCGCCGTCGTCCACCACCCTGGTGCTCTCGGCGCGGCCTGGTCAACGTGGTCAACGACCGACATGCATCTGAAGTGGACTATACGTGGAGAGGCCAACAGCTAGGTCCACGGCCACACGCAAGGAAATGCCTCCTTATTACGCGCAAAATAATGATTCCTCCACCTGACATCAGGGACCCACCGAAAGGGCCTCTGTATTTCGCGAAAAAATGTTACCGCCGCTGACAGCTCGGACCCACCAGCTATATCTTCGCACGCAAGGAAGTGCCTCCTTATTACGCACAAGAAAATGAATACTCCCCCTGTTAGCTGGGACCCAGTATAGTGGCAGGCTGACTTGTGGGCCTACTAAGTTGACGGGGACGGAGGGCTTTGTCAACTTAGTCAATATGAACGATTCTAGCTCCAGTGACCGTACGATGTCCATCCAACGGCCGTAGTGCTTCTTCAACCTCTGGTCTTCTAGCTCCAGCCGCCCAAACCAGCGCTGGTCGTGCCTCGTGCTCCTGCCTCCCATGGCCGGCTGCGATGCGGCGGAGGCCTCACCGCCCCCTACTACTCCCACCACTGGCCAGGCCATCCCTCTACTCACCCACACCCCCTGTTATTCTACGGCGACGGCAGCCTCACACCACAGCGAACCAGTGAACCTTCGTACTCCTCTACGCGTGGGCATCCACTGCCGCGTCTTCCCTGGCTCCGCGTCGTCCCCTTCCTAGGCCTCGCCGTCGTCCACCGCCCTGGTGCTCTCGGCGCGGCGTGGTCAACGTGGTCAACGAACGGCTTCCATCGGAAGTGGACTGTACGTGGAGAGGCTGACAGCTGGGTCCACGGCCGCAGCAAGGAAGTGCCTCCTTATTACGTGCAAAATAAGTATTCCTCCACCTGACAGTGGGGACCCACCGGACGGGCCACCGTATTTCGCGAAAAAAACGTTTCCCCCCTGACTGCTGGGACCGACCAGCTACACCTTCGCACGCAAGGAAGTGCGTCCGGGCAAAAAAAACGATTCGCCCCCCATACTGCTGGGACCCACCAGCTACATCTTCGCACGCAAGGAAGTGCCTGACAGTCGGGACCCACCTGGTCGAAGCATACGTAGCGTTGTCATTCTGGTCGCGAACGTGTACGTACATATATACTGGTGGATGTAGAGGCGCGCACGTGTCGTAGTAGAGGCGCGTACGTGTCGTAGTAGAGGCGCGCACGTAGCATGTACACGTACGTACAACGGCCAGGGTGCAAGAAAGAAAATACGGCCACGTATGTGTACATACGGGCGGGGTCTCGAACGCCTACTCGTGCATACGTACGGCCAGGGCTCGTGTACATGGCTGGGTCGGAACGGAGAAACAGCGTCGTCGTCGTGTTCATGGGGAGGCAACGGAATGCGTCGTGTTCATGGGGAGGCAACGGAATGCGTCGTGTTCATGGGGAGGCAACGGAATGCTCGTGTTCATCGGGAGGCAACGGAACGCGTGGGAGCCAACCGGCTGGGTCGGAACGGAATGCGTGGTCGTGTTCATCGGGAGGGCTTGGACGGAACAGGCGATGGAAACAAGGCCTTGCGTACCGCAAAACAGAGGAAACGGACCTCCTACGTTCAGAATGGAGTCCTGTTGATTGGGAGGGGTGTGGCGTACCGCAAAACGGAGGAAACAGACCTCCTACTGTCGAAACGGGGGTCCTGTTGATCGGGAGGGGTGTGGCGTACCGCAAAACGGACGAAACGGACCTCCTACGGTCGAAACGGGGGT